>NW_013954156.1:0-494 GCF_001266775.1 Austrofundulus limnaeus
CTCCCGCCCTCCTTTCCCCTCCGTCCCTCTCGCTTCTGTTTTGCAGGTCTTCTGGGCCCATTGTCTGAACGGCCTCTTCCACTCAGTCATCCTCTTCTGGTTCCCCCTTAAAGCCTTCCAGCATGGTTAGTGGCTCCCAGAGACTCCTCCACAGCTCACAGTGGGCAGCATAAAAAGAAAAAGGAGAAAACAGTCCAACACATACTCTGTCTTAATTAGTGCTCTATTCAAATGTCCAATCATGAATTGCAAACATGTGGCGTTCTCTGGTCGGTAACTAGCACATGTTCACGTTTGAACCAGTTCTCTGCAGCTACAGGCTCAGAATTGATCTTTTGCGCCACACAGATGACTCCCTTAGTTTTCAAACAGGTAAATTTATATGATTTCAAATCCATTTATTTTTCTCGCACATAACTTTAGATGTGTGAGTTTGTAAATTTAAAACTACAGAGTTTCTGCACTGCAAAAAATGTCCACCTAACCAAGTTTTA
>NW_013954156.1:1081-3682 GCF_001266775.1 Austrofundulus limnaeus
TGGTAAGATTTCTTGAAATACTTGATTTGACTCAATTTTTTTCTTATTTCAAGAATCTTACCAAGTAAAATTTTCTTACTCCATTGGCAGAATTTTTTGACTTGAGTCAAATTTTCAGGCTAACAAGACAAATAATCTTACACATTCTGAAAACAAGATTATTATTCTTACACAATCAGTTCTTGTTCAGTAAATCAGTCTCAAAGCAAGGTCAAAACGACTTTTTGGCTGGATATAAGATTTTAAAACTTGGTAAGATGGACAGTTTTTGCTGTGGATTCTTCAGCCTGTAGGTCTTGGCTGGCCAGAGCTAAGGACCACACAAGTTTGGGTCCGCTTTCCAAACAAAGGCGCCAATCCCCTTCACTCTGACTGACAGGCTGTCAGCAAAGCCTCGGCGCACACTAAACATGTGACCAACCGGAAGTAAAGGGGAGCCGAGCCTCTCCGTTTTTGTCTCCTGTCAGTCCCACACGATACTGCAGCCCAAACTCACATTCATGCTTTAAAACAATACGTCTGCTCGACCATCTTTATCTTATTCTGTCGGCCAAATAAGTGACCGCTTTGCTACGAAAAGATGTTTGCCCACTCTGATTCAAGCAGGAATTAGCCAAGAAGTTTCTTAAGTTCTTCATTCCAGTTTCACTTTATAACAAGTTTGTTATCAAACTGGTACAACTATTGAATTATTCCAGCTTAACTTAAAAATAAAAAAGAAGTCAATTTTTCACCACTGATCTTTAATTTTTTTATTCCTCTGGGTGTTGAACAGTAAAGCTCACACAGTCAAGCACTTAAACAWTATCCAGTTCTTGCTGTGACACATTAAATTTAAAGATGGTGATCTCTGTCTAAAAACCTCGTTTGCTGATTTTCTTTWCAGATACAGTGTTTGGCAGCGGAAAAACTCCAGACTATCTCCTCTTGGGAAACATGGTTTATACAGTAAGTACATCAATCTTCTTGACGTTTTTGCTGAGWTGATAAAGAAATACTTTTGATACATTTGATAATCAAATGCTAAAATCACATTTAAATCTACAAGTACTTTTTTTAAAAAATACATATGATAAAAAATAACACTAACAAATGTCAGTTTTTTGTTGATATATTATGGTTTGTGCTTCTGCAGTTTGTTGTCATCACAGTTTGTCTTAAAGCCGGTCTCGAGACCTCATCCTGGACCACGGTAAGTTGAAAACTCATTCTAAAGTTCTCTGATCTGTTTTCAGTCCCATCATTTAATACGACCGCCGATACCTATGGCACATTTTACATACTTTCCGTATCTTTAAATCTCCTTATGGTTTGCTCCTGTGAGGCTTGTAACAGTAAAACTGGTGAAATGTATGGAAACTCTCTCAAGTCCGCTTAAGGAACTTGTTTAAACTCTTAAGCCCAGATGAGAAAAGCTCAACAAACATATGAGTAAAATTTATAAGTACAGAGGGACGAGACATTTTCATCCCTCAGTACATCGTTAAAGAAGAAAAAAACAACTAAATGTTTGTTTTTGTTTTTCAACAGTTCAGTCACATCGCCATCTGGGGAAGCATCATCCTGTGGGTGGTGTTTTTCCTGGTCTACTCCTCCCTTTGGCCCCTCATAACTCTGGCACCCGACATGTCAGGCGAGGTAAACTAACAAACGCTTTCATGTGTTTGGATACTTATAGATACTCAAACATACCTGCTGCCTTTACCCCAACGACCGCGTCTTTCCACGGTCCTGCTAATATCTGACCCTGATAGACCTGCAGCACCTTATAGTTTAGTTTCTGCTGGTGGGAAAAGTTCTGAGAAAAAAAAACCCCACCGGGTCTTTACAAGTCAGYCCAGTGGAGTGTAAACTGTCAGACTTCTGGCTTGTGTTGCTTACCGACTTAATTGGGCCAATTTTCCTTGGTGTTTGTGTTACATTTCCCCCCCTCAGCCCTGAGTATACACAGGTGACGCAGAAATAATGAAGACGTCTGCTAATTAAACAATGAAAAATGAGGTCAGTAGACATCCAAAACAACCACAGTCTTCACAAACACAGTCAAACGTTCCCTATAGAACATTAAATACCCTAAATATAAAAAAAACTGCAGTTTTCTTTTAAAGGTTTATTTTACCAGAGTGTTGCTAATTTACTGGTTCACTGCAGATTTTCAAGGGGAGATTAAACATTTGACATTTCCCAGTGCGATCTGGGGGGGGACTGCGGTGTCTTTTCATTAAAGAACAAGAACTCAGCAGGAGATTATTTAGGAAAYAGGCCTCATACAACCCGCGGAGGAAATAAATAACCTCTTACAGTAAATATTGTCTTCGCAAGGATGCTGGTAAACAGATAYCATCATGGTTTAATGAAGGTTAACGATGAAAACATTGTAAAAACAGAAAAAAATCTGCCTCAGGAGTAGTTCTTGTTGTACACGTAATTAGATTAAAAAAGGGAAAAAAAACATTAAAAAACGTGGTGGGCTGCTTGTCTGAATACACAAAATAAAAAATAAAAATTTTAGATATGCTGATAATTACTTTAGAAGTAATAAATGTACAACTGTATTATTTATTTATTTATTTATTTATTTATTTATTTATTTATTTATTT
>NW_013954156.1:3692-12747 GCF_001266775.1 Austrofundulus limnaeus
AAATAAATAAATAAAAAGTTGCACAGTGCACATTTTTCTCATTACATAAGAAAACCTTTAAGGCCATATCTGTTTAACATTCAGATAAATGAGATAAATTCAGAAGGTTTTTAAGGTTCAGATCAGGGTAAATGTCCTGACATCAAACCTGCTATTTTCCAGGTTTTACTTTGAACTAATTTAATCAGCTGCAAGTTTAAATTGTGTACATTAGGATGATGTCATCCATCTAATCTACAGTAATCACTGTCAGAATATGAAGGAAAAAGTGCAAGAAAGAATTTTGTATGTTTGTGTTGATGTTTTTGTCAGGCTTTAAGCTTAAGATAAAATCTTTGTTGCTCACAGCGTATGTTTTGTTTTGATGTGGAACCACCACAACAGTATTTTTGAGTCTTTTAATCCACATGGGGTGTGTGTTTGTATGRGGATGACCTGGGAGTAATAAACAGAACAAGGTGAGCAAAGCTGCTCTGTTCTCCTCTCCCTCACTCGGTCACATGAACAACAGGTATGTTGGATGCATCCAGTCTGCACACCCTGCTGCTTTCATCCACGCCCCGCAGCAGCTGACTGAAGACAGTAATGGTGTCCTGTGGGCAGATTGTAACCCTACGCCCAGCTCTAGTTCAGGGATGCCAGTATATCATCAAACAGCGACACATCCCTCTGAAAGCCGAGAGCACATCAGAGACACAGCCTCCGAGGAGCAGGATTATCGATGCAGTCGCACAGATTTCACCACGGCCTCTTCATTGTTTACCTGAATCCTCAGAAAATATTTGCCCTCTGTCCTTTTAACTATTTATTCTTTCTCTCAACATTTCCCTCTGTTCTTTCTTGTCCCCTCCACCCCCCACTCGGCTTTGCCGGCTGAACAACAGCCCGAGGGCCAACTGCATAACAGACACCAGAACTCTTTCTCCTGTTTCTGCTCCCACTCAGTACTCAGCTCAGTGCTACCTAACAAGAAACACTGAGCAGAGCTCAGCTTCACGTGAGCACATTAATCAGTGTCGGGCCAAATGTTCTTTAGACAAATGACACAGCAGGTGCAGGATCCGTCCGTAAAAAAAGGCTGTGAAACAGCAGGTCTGCTGGTCACAGGTCACTCCCAGACGGGCTCAGCCTCAAACGAGGCYTCATCCTGTTTTCACCTGACAAACGTCCAGCGCAGAAATCAAAGAYCGTGTCCGAATATTCAGTTCAGACTGTAATCTGCTTCACTAAGAGGCTTAGCTTCACCTCAGGAGATGCTTTACATTGGCTCAGCTGCCTCTGATAACAGCATTAATAGTTTCACTTTTTATTCTCCTCTGCTGTTTTTCAGTTCTTGCAGCAAGCTGTTTTCTAGCTCTGTCAGACTCATATCTGTCATCAGCTCATGAATTTTACCTCTGGTTTGTGTTCAACAGATAAGAACAAAATCATCTTACCAAGGAATTAGTTATTGTACAGCATACCAGGATTACACTTTGTGTTATTTATGTCAGTTTATGAACTGTTGATGGGATTACAGTCAGGACTGGAGCTTAAAATCAGTTTCTAAAGCAGCCAGACTTATTTATGTTATTTAAAGTAATTTTTTAACAAACGGCTTTATATTTTGGGTCAGATTTTAATGTAGTTAAATTTAAACATCTTTTATCGTTTCAGTCCTTCGCAATAAAAGTTGCCTGATAATGAAAAAAAACATTATTTCATTATGGAAGAACACAGCAGAGCTGATCAGCAGAAAGACTTTAGTCTCACTTTCTTCACTTATTGTAAAAACACAGATAAAATTTATCCAAACAACGAGCAGAATAGAACACCCACATGATTTAGTTGTTGCACTGCTTTAATCTGTGTCTTTATTATGGAAAGTGATGGTTTTGTATTTTTTTACTTGATTATTATTTGTAAAATTTCCAAAGTCCACTATTCTTTTTTTGGTTTTCTAAATTTTTACCCTTTCATTTGAGTAAAATACACACTTATTTATATGTACATAATTCTAAAAGCAGCAGAGAAGAAATGTAATTCTTGTTTCAGACAGATGATCCATCATCAGCCCTGTGCAGTTTGCAGTTGGAGCTGTTTATTGTTGTTTGCAGTGGACCTTAAAGCGTGTTTGACAGTTGAAAAGAAGCTGAAGAAAGTCCTCCAAACAGTAAAACAGCCTCCCAGTGATGGATGCAGRTGTCTGACACTCAGAGCTTGTAAACATGGATGCAATATATATTGCCTCTTGTASTACATTTTTCATGCAACACGCCGAGCTGTTCTTCACAAAACAGTTTTAAATCAGTAGGCATACGAGGAGAGACGYCACCTCTTGATTAATTGGGGAATARGTTTGRAAAGACTGGTGGCGTGTTCTTTCTGCAGATAGAAAAGAGTATTTTTGAACAGTTTTCATCACTGTTTGACTTGTGTGGTATTATTAGATCGTCACTGCTTTTGAAGCGGGTGATTTTAGGACATTTAGTTCTTGTGCTTTACTGGCTAATGATTGGCAAAAAAACAACACAAATTTAACTGTGATCTACAGTTTCTCCTACAGACAGCCATGAGACTTCTGAGGGTTTGAAAARGGTTTTCTGAACTGAAGTTTCATCTGAGAAACTTGTTGCTTTCAGTTTTTGTTGTGCTTTTTTGTCATTTATTCCTGCTTTGATTAAAGTAATTGTGTTGATGTTTGCAAGGATTATGTTTTATAATTTTATTAGGATTATGGGTTAGGTTAGGGTTATGGTTGTTGGCCAAAAGCAATCTSAGAGGGAGTTTCCAAAATGTCTTAAAGGGGACATATGCTTTTAAATCCACTCTTTWCACATTTGAATAAAATAGAACTGCAACACTTTGGTCTGAATTCCTGGTTATTGTAACTCCACAAGCCCCTCTTTCACCCCCCCATTCTGAGGTGCATCTGAGAACAACTTGTTTTGATTTGGTCTCTTTAAATTCAAACGAGACACTTCACATCCTGCCCTGATTACTGTCCACTCCAACCAGTTTGGCCATTTTTGTAGTTTGATAGCAGATGTATGATTATCTAGCAGTGCAGAAACTTTTTTATTCACAAATAGATTAAAAGATGTTAACAACAGAAGACTTGTCCATCCAGCCTTACATGTTGGAGTCTGACCCAGAGRGAGAGGAGAATAAAGACAATGGCTACGTTCACACTGCAGGTCTTAATGCTCAGTTCCGATTTTTTTGAAAAAATCCAATCTTTTTGTGTGAACGTTCACATTACATTTTAAATGTGACCTGCATCAGACCCCTGTGTGAACGCTACACAGCACTGATGTGACACACATGCGCAGTAAAAGACGTGACGTCTCATCAGCCGGCTTGTTTGTTTACAGAGCTAGCATGGATGCTACATTTTGCGCATCGAATCGGAAGTTGTTGTTTAATCAGAGCCGATTAAATAATTGTCTGACCTGCTTCTTTAGTTCAGTGTTTATATCTGAAACTGCCTCTGACCGGGATGCTCCAATGAAGCCTTTTTTTTTTAAACGAAACTACGAGCTGGAAAAAAGTATCGACCGAGTAGATAACTTTAGGATTGATACTCTCCGCGACCCAGGCTGGACATCGTTATTATTGTACTATCTACGTGGAAAATGAAAAGTAAAAAGATGAAGCAAATGGACTTGTTTTGGAGCTGTAAACACACGGAGCTACAGATTTAAACAGTGACTTCAGGTTAGTGTCTAATCGGTCCTTCACCCCCTCCTCCTGATGAAAAAGTCAGATGAATGTGACATGAGCGTTCACACTGCAGTCACTTTGAAAACATCAGTTATATACCCGATTTAAAACCACATACTGAAACGGCCTGGGTCGGATTTGAAAAAATCGGATTTGTCTCGTTCATACTGTCATAAAAAAATCGGATATGAGTCAGATGGGTCAAAAAAATCGTATTTGGGTCGTATTTGCCTGCAGTGTGAACGTAGCCAATGATCCTGCAGWACCGCAGATTCGCGAAAATGGTTATTCAGCGGTCCATGACCTTATTTAGCAGTTCCTCAGCAAATACTGTGACGTTATTGTTCAGAAAACTTCAAAGGGAAAAGAGAAAACTGAACTGAAGGAAAAATATGATCCAAACAAAATGCAGTACATCTCCCGATTTTGCGGGTGTTACATTCTTAGAGCAGTGTTTCCCAAAGTTGGGGTCGGGACCCAAAATGGGGTCCTGAAACATCAAGGTGGGGTCCTGAAAAGATTTTCGGAATTAATTACATTTTTGGCTTGTTACAAAGGAGTGAGGTTAGTGCATTTAAAATGGACAAATGTAGTATAAAATATTGTTACTATGCCCATGTTTTGTTTACCTGATACAAATGTGTATCATCCAAAAATAGCTGGGGCACAGGTCTCTGCTACTATTTTGTGGGTCAAAAGCTGAAAAGTTTGGGAACCACTGCACTTTGGTTCCCAAAGTTGGGCTTGGGACCCAATTATGGGTCATGAAGCACCTTGGATAATCTCCAGAAATCAAGTTAAAGGGTAATAAAATAATTGCTGATGTAATATTTTCCCTATAACTATTACAAAAACACAAAAAAGTATAAATAAGTATTTATATTTGTGTATAAGCTGTTTAGATTGCCAAAAGCCTGTGTTTTTAGGGTTATTAACAAAGTTTGTGTACTCAGACCAGTAATATTTGGGGTCACAAGTTTTTGCCATGGATATTTTGTGGGTCAGAAGACAAAAAGTTTGGGAACCACTGTCTTAGAGTACCCGCGAATCATACAGCGCGTTTGGAGTGACATCATAATATTAAGAACAAAACAAAAACACACAAGAGCTGAACAGTTAGCAGCTACACGCCACACTGTACTGTTAGAAGGCGGTAATGCTGTGCTCTGGGCGGAGCATGTGCACAGGGCATGGGTCATGTACATTAATATMTATGTCACAAAGTTAGTAYATTYTATTGTTCTTAAAAATTTAGTTTGTAAATCCAKTAGAACAAAAGAATTGCCGTTCCTTACAGTGCTGTATTTCCGGTTTCCGTAAGGTTTACTTTACTGCAAACTACTAGTAGTAAGGTTTCATGAAAAAATCTGCAAAAGACTGAGTCCGCAAACTCTGAAACACAACTTTGCGGGGGTTGACTATATACAGTACCTTTTTTAATTGTTTTTCAGTGGATGTCCCAGTTTTCTTGCTGGACACACAGTTTTCCCTTGAATTTTGAAAATGTAAATAAAAAGTTCATACGTAAAAGTCCCAGAAACCAACCTGTCCAAAAGCTGTACTTTAACTACTTTGACAAAAAAAAAATCCAGGTCTAAAAACCACAATAATAGTAAATAATATTTATTGAAGAACTAGAAGAAATCATAATGCCTTCATTTTATCAGTAGACTGGATTAAATCAGAAATGTGAGGGCTGGCTGCTGAGGTGGGCACCAAGTAGGCTGAGGCTGAATGATGCTGGTGGATAAAAGGCAAAGCCTATTTTTTGTGTTGTCAACTAGACTCCTAAAGTTTGGGTCCACTGCCTTTTAACATTCATGTTACAGCAGCACTTATTGACACATTTTTGTACCCATCTAGTCCTGCATCTAATCTGTCTGTGCCTCAGTGTGCAGCAATAATAGAGACGGTCGTGGTCTATGAAAACACACCCCTCCATGCCAGAGGACACTACTGTCTGTCCGACCAGACAAGTTTATTAGTTTGTCCTAAAAAYTACAGCCCAGCTCTCTGGACCTCTCTCCCCCTGTCCAGCTCCCAGGGGGCCCCCGGTATGAGACACGCAGAGTCCACCAACACTGCCAGCTGCGCTCGAAGTCATGGAGCGGTTCCAGACGCCTGCAGACAAACATTTGTTGTTTGCAACTACTTGGATTTGTTTGGATTTTCCAACTGCGACGACAACTTGATAAATGTGGTTTATTTAGGTTTTAGCTTTACTTACTTTACTTACAGTTTCCACAGTTGAGCCTCGTGTTTGTGTAAGTTATTCTCTGAGGTTTCACTGCCCGTTTTGTTTTTAAATATCAGATTAAATATCATTTGTAGTTCAGAGTTATATATGGTGATAAATTTATATCGTACAAGGATTGAACTTGTGAACGAGATCATTTATTTTTGTGCTTCTAGACTTTCGTTTGCTGTGAACACGTTCATGGTTTATTTTCAAAAGAATCTCTGGGCAGCTTAAACAGACCCATTAAAATGTGAGATATTCTGGATGAAAACAAAAATAATTCAACCGACATATAACCCCCAAAGAAAAAAAAAAACAAGTGTTCCCACTGGGGACTGTCGAATTTTAAAACTGATATAAAAAATATCCTGTGCTACTTTCACATGTTTTTAGCTTCAGGTGACACAGAAAGCTTTTATATCTGTGTCTCATCTCAAACTGTAGGGGAAAAAAGACCATTTTTGATTTCCTGTCATTTTGAYTTTCCTCTCCCTCAGTGTTTTGTTTAACATCAAGGTCAATTAGCGGGTAATGGCAAACAGATTAGGTCATTTGGGCAAACTGAGTACTTTGATAGCTTTGACACTGATCTGTGTGTGTGTGCATCCTGAAGGAAAGATGCTGTCGAGAGGCCTCAGCAGTTGAAACAAGCGGTGCGATACGACACAGCGAACACGGGTTGGACACTTTGACATGTAATGACAGAAAGTTTCAGTGGCCTGGGCCAAAGCAAACAACTCGGAGAGCTTGAAGCATTCGTCTCCACCGAGGCGATCCAAAGTCTGCTCCCCACTTTGAACTTAAAACTCAGCCTCATTACTCATGAAATAAACATTTGTTACTTACAGTTTTCAAATAACGCATTACTTACTTCATTKAAAAGGAGTTATGGGACACAAGACACCTTTGTTGAGTGGATTGCCTTTACAGACTGGCAAGCATTTCACACAGCCACCAATCAAGACTATTATTAGCAGAATTTGGTCCGTCCGTTTTCTGCCGCTTATCCGGGGTCGGGTCGCGYGGGCAGCAGCCTAAGCAGAGAGCCCCAGACTTCCCTCTCCCCAGCCACTTGGGCCAGCTCATCTGGGGAATCCCAAGACGTTCCCAGGCCAGCTGAAAAACATAGTCCCTCCAGCGTGTCCTGGATCTCCTCCCAGTGGGACGTCTCTGGAACACCTCACCAGGGAGGCGTCCAGGAGGCATCCTAACCAGATGCCCGAGCCACCTCAGCTGGCTCCTCTCGACGTGGAGGAGCAGCGAATAAAGTAGGGATTTTTTAAAAAAAATCACAACCTTACACTTTGCTCTCTAATCAACRTGCAACCAAATTCACCTCTCACCAGTAGTGATCTGTTATAAMCATTTTATTGCAAGAACTATGGACATCAAGTCTTTATTTGTTCTTTGACAGAAGCTTTCAACACAATTTGTAGCGGAGCTGTTTTTCTTTTCAAAAGCTTCATCTTCCTAAAAAACATCACAGGTACTTCCTCAGCCCTGAAGGCTATGGAGGTGAATGGGATCCAAACAAAAACACGGGATCATGTAGTCATGGAGGATTAACTCACCTTCAGCAGGTTATTTGAACCGATCGGCTCCGTTTCAGTAACATAACAGTTTGTTTGGAGCAGAGAAGAGCTCGGAGACAGTTCTTCTGTATCACTTGTTTCTTCTTTTAAAGAACTCCTCTTTATCTGGTGAGCAGTTGAACCCTGCATTGTCTGCAGTGACTCGATATTAAGTGTGTATCTTTGTGTGTGTGTGTGTGTGTACCACAGGCGAATATGATGTTCAGCTCAGGGGTCTTCTGGATGGGCCTGTTCTTCATCCCGGTCACTTCACTGATCTTCGACGTGGCCTACAAAGTGTGAGTTTTCTCTCCGCTCGCCTTACTCTTCTTTACACACACACGCACATGCACACACACACACACACCTAATGCAGGAAATTCCTCCATTATCTCTCCTATCGCCAGAAGAAATTCTTCCTGCCTGCGTTTTTGATCGAGCTTCCATTCTGTGAAAACTCCACAGGAGCTGTTTGGGCCTGGCTCTCATCAGTTCACAGCAGATTCATGCAAAACTAGAGAACGTTATTTCTCTTTTATGCATCTAAAGTGGACCTATGAACATCCCATTATGTTGATGTGGTTGAATCTTGTTTGATTTACAGAGTGAAGAAGGCCTGTTTTAAGACCCTGGTGGATGAGGTGCAGGAGCTGGAGGCTTTATCTAAAGACCCCGGAGCCGTGGTGCATGGAAAAAGGTACTTTTACGCTCTATTCCATTCTTCCTGTCATTACTTAATGAACTTAGATTTAAATAACTGTTGTGATTTAATGATTCATGAATATAATGGGTAAAGACAACACGTGTTCTGTTCAACAAAGTTTACGGCAGTTTGTAAAAGTGAAGCCATAAAATCCTTAKATACCTGTTTGAAGTAGCAGCTTATTCTTTCTGTTTGCAGTTTGATGTAATATACTTCAGTGATTTATTTTCTGGCCAACTCAAACTTTTCTTCCCATTTACAGATTTTGTGGCTCATAATCTGRGGATCTAAATTTCRTAAGAAAATCAATGAAACTGAAACAATCTTCCCTAAATGTTTCAAGTAGGGTCCCTGCAGTGCATAGGGGCGTTTCTTGTCTGTATGGGCAGAGTTTGTCTTAACCTTGATTGGCTGAATTTAGAATATAGTAGAGTTGGGCAAAATCGTATCGTGTGCAATTAATCGTCAAAAAAAAAACTTTCATCAATTATTTTTGGTACTTAATGATTAATTCAATTAACGCCACCAGGAAGACTGAATGAAAATTTCCCCAGTCAGTCTGCTCTGTGCTCCTCTCCACTTCAAATATAACAATTTTTTTTTAAAAATCTCTGTAATTTATTTATCATAACTCCGGTTTTACTTGGTCTAGCAACACAATTTCAAAATTGATATATAGGCTGAAGTTTGTACTTTTGACAAAATTTGGAAAAGATGTTTTTACAGAAAGCAAATCTTTCCCACTAGAGGGGTTTAAATTGGTCATGTGACTCCAGGGGATTAATTGTTATATTAATCGTTATCGGCTAAATACCACAATTATCCATCCATCCATCCATC
>NW_013954156.1:13747-22058 GCF_001266775.1 Austrofundulus limnaeus
TCTCTCTTCACCACGACGGACCGGTACAGCCCCCGCTTTACAGCAGACGCTGCGCCAATCCGCCTGTCGATCTCCCGCTCCCTTCTTCCCCGATTCGTGAACACGATCCCCAGATACTTAAACTTGTCCACTTGAGGCAGGARGACTCCCCTGACCCGTAGATGGCYCTCTACCCTTTTCCGGCTCAAGACCATGGCCTCGGATTTGGAGGCACTGAGCCTCATCCCGGCCTCATACCACAATTAATCGTGATTAATATTTTAGTCAATATTGCCCAATCCTAGAATATAGGCGGAGGTTCTTGGGTGGGCGGAGTTTGGCAAAACCATGTTTGCTTGGGCTTATCTTGTTGAGCAGGTTAAAAGATGAACAATGTCATAGTACAATTATTGTAAACAATTTAATAACTTCAAATTTGATGTGACTAGCACCTTCCTGTCTCGAGTTATGACTAAAATTAATATTTAGATTTAAAGTTACAGGTGTTTTCTGGTTCTTTTGAATGAGCTACAAGTTACCCCTGCTGCCCTATGTTCATCCAATCTTTATTCTTCTTCAAACCCCACCCAAAATAATCAATCCGACCAATCATGTTTTGGACAAACACCTGCCACACAAGAAGAAACTCCCACTTAAGGCCTCCACATACTCCATTCGGAGCCAAACGGTTGCGTTAATTTTTGCACACACCTTCCATGGCCCCTCAGACACACACCACCGAGCTCCAGGGAGACCCCTCCCGCTGTGGTATTTGTCACTGCACAGGTTTTCTTCTTCTTTGATCCACCATTATTTGTCCACAAAACTGTTTTATCTCCACTCATGAGTTTTTAGCCATTTGACTAACTTTATAAATGTCTGCTTCTGGGTACAACCGTCGGCTTCTGGAAGTGAGTAGTTTCCACGAACTCTACGTTCTTATGTGGAGGTAAAAAAAGTTCTCCCAGCAGGTTGTGACAAGAATGAGTGGAAGACTCGAAGCTGCAAACTGAATGACGCAACAATGAGAGGCAATGTAGGCAGTTCAGATGAACCATGCAGAGGCCTTTAGTGGTTGCAGAGACCCCCTTCRCAAATGTTTAGCAGTTGTAATGTATTCTGACTTCAGGTTGTTTTACATTAAATGATACAAAAGTGCCTGAAAACCAAGTCAATATGATTATTTGGAAGTCAAATGTTTTGTTCTTTTACCACCAGTTATAAGCAGCATTATTCTTAAATCTCTGAAGCGAAACTTGCATTTCTGTTGGTAGTTTTTTGGTTAAACAGAACATTTAAGCCAAAGTTATCCTCATTTACAAAAACCAACAATACACAAAATAATTATGTATTTATGTTTGAGTTCAACAGTTCAAGTCAGTGTACAAATACAATGTTTAGTTGCAAAATCTTTCCCATTATTTCAATGAAGTCATTTAGCAGATGCTCTAGTGTTTATAGTTAATTCACCAAGTAATTTACTCCTGTGTAATCCTAATCATGCAATGAAACTGCTGTTTCTCAGATTAACACAAAGTTAAAAAGACTCTTGTGTTTTCTCGGAGCATGTTTTTTTTTCCTGTCAGGGTTTCCCGACTGAAGCTTAATCATTTCCATGTTCTCAAGATCAGTTTGGATGAAGAATCATCTTGTCCTCCCAAGTCCCTCAAAATGGCARGAAAATTTGATGTCTCCTCTGCCAGCAGTGTTCCTGTGCGGATGAGAGAAATCTTAAAATTGCCGTTAAATTGCAGGATTTTGACTGTAATATCGGTAATCATGTCGTAAGAGTGGTTTTCTCCCGTTTTTTTTTCCCCCACCCGAACATGTGAAGTCTGATTTTTGAGGAGTAGTCCTGCTTTATTAAAGCCTTAAAGTATTTAAAGTGAATCAGCCGAAGCAGGTCTCCCCTGCTCTGAGGTCTGGTGGACACATCAACACYGAGCAGATCCGTGCGAGATGCCCCGTTGGCTGAAAGTGATCCTCCTGCCTGGCTGCTGTCCCGGACCCTGCAGGCTTCACACACACACATACACACACACACACGTAGACACACACAAACACAAGAGAGAGTGTATACACGCAAACATATGTTGTTTCACACGTTTTAGTCAACCTGCTGGTTCCAGTTCCCATCTCCTCGCTTCACAACAGTTTAGCTCCTCTACGTGTTTTCTGAAGCAGCAGGTAAAGCTGTTTGTGGGTCGGACAGTCCTGATGTACGGGGTCATTAAATCTGCCCGTAGCGCGCAGCGGTCGCTAATGCACTCTGTTTCTGTGTGTGTTTGTGTGCAGCTTGACAGAAAGAGCTCAGCTGTTGAAGAACGTCTTCAAGAAGAGCACAGTCAGTATGTACCGGTCCGACTCCATGCAGCAGAACCTGCTCCGTGAGTTCCTCGCAGAATCACATCTCTCTCTATTCTTTCTGTCCAAATCAGTTTCTGTGTTTGTGTAGCCTGAATGCATAGGTCACCTCAGTGACGTTTTGTATTGTTACACAGGAAAAGCTTAAAATATCCTGATGAGCAGAATATTTACAGTGGGGGAAAAAATAATTTTYAACCAAGAAGTAAGCTCCAGCTGGGCTGCCATCTCATATTTTTTTTATTTAACCATCTTGTTGTTGTTTTTATAACTTTTAACCCTTAAATGTGGAGACAACAGACCACTGTAAGAACAGCAGTTTACTGTCAAACATCATATTATCCTTTATCAGGGAGGAATTTGAGAACCAGCAGCTTTTTTTTTTCCAGAGCAGCTCATAAACTGGTTTTAATTGGCTGTTATTTGACGCTTGTTTTGTTGTTAGTGAAAATGCTTTCCTGTTTAATATCTTTAAAAGCACAAGTTTTTCTAAAGGCCCTGTCACACTTGACAACTTATGCCAACTTATGAAACGTTTTTTATGTCTAAATTGCTAATAGAAATAAATTTGATCAATTTGTTAGAATTACATTATGTACACGCCGAAAAGTAGCTTCCTGTTGATTTTTTCAATTCCATCTTCAATGTAGATGTCAGTTTTTATTTTATTTTATTTTTTGTTTTTGTTTATTTTTTTGGTCCAGTATAAAACAAGCAGCTCTAACTGTGTTTGTTTCTCTCAAATCTGGACCTGAATCAGAAAGGACAGGGCTCAGTAAAGTTGCCAAAAATCTATCAGATTTTTTTTTCTGTTTCGATGGTGAAAAGTTCCAGGCATAAATGTAAAATCACTGGTCGGGTCTTGTAACATTAAAACGATTCCTGTCTCCATGAGAAAGCAAAAAATAAAAAACAATCTGCTCCCAGTGGAGCCTGAAACCATTCAGAGTAAAATCCTTTACTTTTAATTCTAAAAAGGTCCAATCTTAGCCGTCAGGATAAAACTGCCCGGTGGTTTTCTTGGCGTGGGGTTTTAGGTTTTCTGTTTTTCTTTGTTTTGTTTGTATTTTTTGTGTGTGTCATTTGTCTGATCAGTTTGTTTTTTGTTTGTCTCGTAGGTGGGGATGGGATCGTTGTTGTGTGAAACCTTTTTTTTAAACTCATTATTCAAACCTCATCCTGCTGTAATCTCAGCTCCTCTGTAGCTGCCCGGTAGACGCCACTCTCCTTTCCGTTTGTGTCGTTTTTTTATTTTTATTTTTTATTTCCTGTCCTTCCTCCTRGTGTGTCTCCGTGTGTCCTGAGTTCAGCTCAGTAGAGCCAGATAACCATGAAATGATGAAATGTTGCYCTGTTATTCCCCCCACTCACAATGCACTCTCACACCAGCGGGGTCCTTTGAACTGGCCCGCTGGCCTCCAGCTACTGAGCAAGTCATTTGACACCTGAAGGTGAGTCAGGGGTCAGAGGTCAAGTGAGACCCTGAGTGTAGGTGTAGATGATGGAGCAGCTTTTACACTTCAGATAAACCTCATGGGGGGAGCTGATTGCCATGTTTGTGTTTTAGACTCTATACTTGTTTGGTTTTTTGGTTTTCACTCAGAGTCTTTGGGAAATCAGCTTTTTTTTTAACTAAGAAAAACTCATCTGTTAAACTAAGAACACAAAATGTCTTCAAAGCACTGTTTTCATTTGATTTTGACATGTTTTAGTTCTGAGTTCAACGGCTGGTTAGGTTGTGTTATCTGCGGTTTGGAAAACTGATACAGAAGAAGAAGAAAAGCTCCGAAAACGATGCAGAGGAGGAGAGAAAAGCAAAAAGGAAGATGACTTTAAGTTGATTAAATGAATTCAGCTGCATCTCTTTCCCCATCAAGCAGCATTATTATCTATCGTTATATCATCACTGCTAAAATACACTTTCTGCACATCTGAGAAGTTTGTCTCCATCCATAATTCTGACAGCCTGAAAAAAAAAAAAGTTCAATATTTTCCTAATAAATCTTGTGAAATTCTCGCGCTTCGATTTGACTTTAAGTGTTCTCATGTGCTGGCTGGCTCTGAACTTGCTCTCGYGTCTCTGTTCACACGTGTTCACGTCACAGTGGGAGATTTTCTGCTGCAGAGACGGTTTCACRGCGTGAAATACAAGAGATGGAGAATCTGTGAACACGGCACAGGAAGCGGGACGTGATTTGAAAAACGTGCTGTGGAAATCCATGTTTTTTTTTTTTAAAAAAAGCTCATTTCCCAAACTTTTTTGATTCAGTGCACATATTTCACGTGTGTTTATTGTATTGCGCTTTGATGTTTTCGGCTCGTTTTAACCCGTTTCCGCTCGTTTTCAGACGGCTACGCCTTTTCTCAAGATGAGAARGGGGTCGTGTCCCAGTCTGAGGTCATCAGAGCGTACGACACGACCAAACAGAGGACCAACGAGTGGTGAGCCCGCCCGGCCTTCCTGCTCCAGGCCCCTGACGCTTTGGAGCCACAGCTGCTGTTTCCACTGCTGATCAAAGCTGCGAGTGTACACTTCCACCTCCGAGGGAAGTCATGGACATAAGTTTGGATGACGTGAAAGAGACAATGAGTCATATTTTTAAAAAAAAAGTGAAACGGGGTTAAAAAAAACACAAGGAACAAAACAAAACGTGTTCACTATCAGCTGTATTTGTTTGTCCAGCAGACGTATTGAGCACTGTGCGTTCTTAATATTCTGTGGTCTGAACTTCTTCACTGTTCTCGCTCACTCCGTCGGAGCGAACCTCTCCTTAATTATTGAATGACAGCTTTCAGCACTGAGCCACCGAGCCTAAAGCCCGTCGTATGAAACCACTTTTAAGCACTGTAAAAGTTAAAAACACCAAACYAACGGCTTAAAGCAGGATTGCCAAAGAGCAGTCGTCGCCACAATCGTCCAAGCACCTGTGAATTGGGAGAACCTTCAAAACGGAACCAAACGTGTTCCCACGCCCAACAGACCACTCCCCGAGCAAATGTTTGTAAGCTTTTTCATTTTCTTCGTGCACTTACGTGAGCGTCTCTCGTGTGAAGCCTTACATTTGCTCACGCCTTCATCCTTTCTTTTAAAATGTGTTCTTTTTTATTCAACTTTTAGACGTCGTGCCTGGTTTGCTTCTTTACTTTTAATTATTTTGTGTTTTTTAAATATTTTAGTCTTGCAACCAGTTGTAGTTTTATATAGAGCTGGGTGGTATGACCAAAATTTTCTATCACGGTATTTTTAACATTTTCACCGGTTTCACGGTTTTTGACGGTATTTTTCTTTTCATCACAGCTCAGCTGATAATAAAATGTATAAACACTGCTTATTTACTTTTTTCTTTTACTGTAACTCTGTCGCTGTTTCCCTCCTCTATGTGTTTTTTCTCTGACTGGTGGTTGGAGACAGTAGTCACGCATTTTGGTCCAGTCATGAAGGAGGAGGGTTAAGAAAAGATTATGATCGGTTCTATTGTTTTGTTATTTAATAAAGCTTATCAGCACGACTCACCTTGCACACCAGTTAATTCCAATTCTACTACAAACTACTTCCCCCAGGCTTTTCACAATAGAACCACGTTAAGTCTCCATCTGCATAATGTCTCCATATTAACTAACCACGCGTTAAATCTAACCATGCACGTCACTGAAGATATGTTTACTACATTCAGCGATGGCGAAAACTGGATGTTTTTTTTTAACGTCAGTCAATATAAGCAGCGGAATCGCCACCCGTGGCTGCAACTAGCTGCTCCAAACATTAGCATGCTAACGCACATAGTGGTGCTGCGAGGAAAAGTGTCCACCAGGAAACAGTTCACTGGCGGCCGCGACAAAACGTTCCGCACGTGTTCAGGCTGTTTAAACCGGTATGTCCGGTATTCAGAAAATTCATATCATAACAAAAATAAAAATTGGTATTCGGTACAAAACGATATACCACCCAGCACTAGTTTTATATCCACCGTTTTTGTTGTTGTTAACAGCCGAAGTGCGGCGCTGCATTCCACAGATCGCTCCCGCTTTCACACTCACAGCGGTGCCTACCTGAAAACATCCCCTCTTTAGAAGACAGAGACAGCCAGGACTAGTTTAGTGCTTCGTGCGAACTCACAAAGACACCGTCACTGTCTCCCCACCGCAGTATTGCACTCCTACAGTGTTAAAATTACAGATTTGTTCCAGCAAAGGAGGAAACTCACAGTGACTGTAGTGTTTCCTACAAAAAAAAAAAAAAAAAAAAAAAAAAGAAAAAAATGGAGATTTTTATCCCTCTTCTAACATAAGTGCCATTAGCTTAAGGGAGAGAGAAATCTTAGCCAGGAAACTCCGCGACAGTATCGAAACTACTTTGTCTCTGTAGTTATTTTGTGGATTTGTATTTTTATATTGGAGATATATGACTTTTGCATTGATTGGCTTTGTAATGACTCGTCTGTAATGTTACATTTTTATTTTATTTTATTTTTTCTTGGATAAACTGGCAGGATGAAGAAAATGTAATGAGGAACTGTCTTGTTATTAATATGAATATCGTTACAGCTTGATTTGTTTATATTTAACTACTTATTGTCCGTGTGATTGCTTTCTTCTCCCTATGGGAGATCAGGTTTCTGAGTGTGTGTGTGTTTGTGTGTGTGTGTGGGTTCATAGCCTGCATGTGCATGTGCTGTATGTGTGAATGAGTTGTGTCACTACTGTGGATAACGTCTCTATTCGCTGCATGAGTGAGTCCTCTGTGTGAGACGGGGAGTTTAAGACGTCTCGGTGTTTATTTAATTTTTTTAAATTGTGTGTGTGTGTGTGTGTGTGTGTGTGTGTGTGTGTGTGTGTGTGTGTGGTGATGCTTGCATGTTGTCTGTCTGCACGACTTCAGGTATAGTTATGATTTCTCTCTGTGCTGATGCATGGCCCATATGAGAAAAGTGAGCCTGTCGGTGTGTGTATGTGTGTGTGTTTGTGTTTGTGTTCAGACTCGCGGCTTTAACAGAAAGTGTTGCACAACGCACTCGATGTACCTTTTACAGTCATGGATAACTGCTATTATTAAGTTTTTTGGTTTTAATTTCTAAAAATGTTTGTAACTTGTTCTTTCTTCATGCAGTGTACCTCTACTCTACAGGAATGCTCTTCTATGTTTATAGTTTCCAGTTCTTTTTATTTAATTTTTTTCTCTGCTTCTTATTGGTGTGAACACTTAACTGTCCAAACTTTCCAAACTGCTGAATGTAGATGTCGTCGTCGTAGAAGGCTTGGACTGTTGCTTCGTTTTATTTTTTGTTTTTTGGGGGTTTTTTTTCCAGAAAACATTAAACTCTGTTGTCCGTGAAGGCTGCATGAATGGAAAACACAACCTGTTCTTTGAAGTGTTAACTGTTCCGCTTTGATTCCCCCTCAAGTGTTGATCACTTTGCAAAAGAGGAAGAAAAAAAAAACAGTAACTCACCTTTTAACTTTTCTTTTTAATATCTGTTTATTTTATGTTCTTTTGTTCAATGATTGTTCTGCATGTTGGGACTGCAAACTTGTAAGTGTTGTCTTTTACTGCCATGAAGAACTGCTGAAATAAACTACAGTCATGGAGGAACCATGTGTTTAGCCTTCACTCTGTAGTCATCTTTTTTACCTGCTTTTCCTGTTTGGGTGGTGGGGGAACCGGTGCCTATTTCAATCAGAGAGGAGGGGGACAACTTGGACAAGTCCATCACTGGGATACATAAAGACAAATGAGTCAACGATTCACTCTCTCAGTCTCTCGCACCAAAGGTCAGTTTGGAGTTGCTAGTTAACCTAACATGTATGTTTAATGATCCGGTTTCTCTTTATTCTTTGTTTTTTCTTCCATACACTTTTAACTAGGGCTGCAACGATACAGGAAATTCATGGTTCGGTCCGGTTTGATACTTTAGTCTCACGGTTCGATATTTTTTCGATACAAAAAAGAGAAATGTCCATGCCTTTTAAC
>NW_013954156.1:23058-38517 GCF_001266775.1 Austrofundulus limnaeus
ATACATAAATTGAAGCTTTTAATGCCTAACTTTTTAAACAAAATATAATGCCTTGTATTAGTTACAAAGCAGAATATTGTAATTTTCTCTACCATATCTCTTAACAAATTACGCTAAACGCACATCCGGTCGATCTCCTCTGTGATTGGACGGGGTCGTCATGAATATTCTATGCACCCGGAAGTAGGGCGGTGCTGCGGTTTAGCTGTCGAGTCACCTCTGTCAAGCGGGATGGAGGAGGAATATGAGCTACTATAATGCTAAATAACGTACCCGAGCATCARAAAGCGGCTCAGTTAGACTGAATCCATCTTTCATTTCGAGTCACGGGAACGTTTTACTGACGCTTTGCCAAAAAATGATGGAAGAAATCGACAGGTTCCAAGTGCCTCCTGTGAACGGAGAGACGCAGCCCTTGGTAAGAGAAAAGACAAAAACACGTCTTATGCAAACCAGTCTTTACTGAATGCAAGTGCTTAAATTCATGTATCGTCGGTGCTTAATCGTCGCGGCGATGTCGCATAATAATAACAACAGTGTGGTTCCGAATAAACGGGTCGTATTTTTGCAGCTCTGGGACAAACTGGATCTTCTTGGGATGGGTGAAGCGACTAACTAAGGATGAAAGGATGGCGACTYTCGCCTTTTATAGATGTGATACTTAAATACACACGTGTACTAAGTAAATGCATTTCAGAGCAGTCATATTACGCACTTTTGACAAAATGGTGAGTCTGGATGCGCTTTTACCCCTGTCAATAGCCGATACTATTTTTACATTTCGTCATTTGGTGACGTGTGGTTTGGGTCGGGGTGGGTGTCAGACCAAATGTTAGAAACASATCTTTGTGCCTGAGCAGCTAGCAAACGCCTAGTTGGAAAAAAAAAAAAAACACTTTAATTGCATCATATGAGCCAAAGATATTTCCAGCATAGTTTATAAATAGCTACATTCAAATGGCACCTTAATGCAGTTATTATTGCTCTGATAAATAATCCTGATATACTGKCCTTACAAATAAAACAGTGTCTAACACATGCTGGTGTTTGCCTCTGGTGTTGAGACACATTACAGTTTTCTAATCTCCATTTTGCTTCCTTAGGTCTGTTTTTGAGGATGTGTAATGATTAAAAAACAACACAGGAAACCTTTAAAAAGTACCAAAAGTGTCTTTCAGAGCCACAGTCACCACGCTCCATTCCTGTGCTTCATTTGATCCTATTTTTCCTCAATTAAATTAAAWTTTAAATGTTAATTTAATTCTAAATATCCAGATTGAGACCAGCATGTCAGTGGTCAGCATCTTCTTTTCATATTCTCAACATTATACTTTCTAAGCAGACTTTTAAAAACACAGATCTAATAGAGCACTTTGGGTCTATTAAGTGTCTTTTGTTTCAGACAGTCCTGTCAGACACGCCTCCACATTGTCTGACCATATCAGAAGCCCAGGTGCTGTGGCACACATGATTGTGCATTTTCATGCTAATATCTTCAGTGGTTGTTGTTCCTGAACTGCATAAATGCACCTTGCATCTGCTAATTTCACACAAATGAAAACTGCTTTGAATAAAACATTTAGAGACGGTCTTAAGGTTACTGTTTATATATGTATAGTTTTGTTAATCAAACATAAAATAACACTTAGGTAGAGAATGATAGTGATTTACTGAAGGCGGCACTATAACTACTGTGCTCCACYCTCAGACTGTAGTGTTGTAATTGTCAAACATATAGAAAGCGTTCAGCTGTTTTAATGGTCACCTGATCTACTGTGCTTCACTGCCATTGGTCAGTTGGTGTCCATAGTGTATAATCCTACCAATCACTTGGTGTTTATGCTGTGTCAGCAGCCTCCAGAAACAGGAAAGCATCTCCAGAGGGAGGACAAACAGCTGAAACTGAAACAAGGAGTGGTTTATTTTATTTTTTTTAATATGGGATCAGGAGCAAGTAAATATGTCTAAAGCTATACTAAAGTCAGGATAAGACTGTTTTTGCTTTGTTATACCCGCTTCTTCATTATTAAGTCATATTTTAAGAAATGCTAGGAAATCCTGACACAAACAGCTTTGCACGGAATCCCGTTTTGTACTACACTGGTTCATCTCGTGTGGAAAAAAAAATCAAAAGGGTTTATTTGAAAGTTGCTGTGATTCTGTAAAAGACAGAGAGAGATATTGTACCTAATGATCTGAGGAAAGGGCCTGTCAGAAAGCAGAAAATGTTGCTGCTTGTTACTTTGGGAATAAGTTACGTGTGCATGATTTCACAACATCTACCAGTGTGTGTGTGTGTGTCATTTTCTCAGTTGGAGCGTTCATAAATTATTCCAGCTAAGGGAACGGTGCATCATCAACAGATGAAAATGAGGCTATTGATGAAAGCGATATTGGTTATTCATACCACATTCTTACAGAAAAGTGAAAAGATGTGAGGAGGTGACTTTTCTGTCACGGTGAGGGATTCATCTCAAAGGTTTCTGCTGGAAATGAAAGTCTAATGACAACACTTTTTGTTACGTAGAATTCATCTGTTTAAGGTTCATTCTTTGGTTTTTCAGTTTCAAAGTAAAATGAGAAAAAAAATAATTTTTTTTTTTTTTTAGATTTTTTTGGTTTTAAGAAGTGCTATGTTATTTTAAATTTTATTTTTTTTTAACGGTTAAAGCAACAACAAGATTTATATTTTGTTAGTTCAACATTTCAGACATTCTGGCGGAATTGGAAATCGTGTCTAGATCATTACATTTCACTTCTCACTCTGGATATGTTTGTATCACATTGGGAGCTGAAATTGCTTTAATACTCTAAGTCAGTGGTTCCCAGACTTTTTGTCTTCTGACCCACAAAATATCCATGGCGAAAACTTGTGACCCCAAATATTACTGGCCTGAGTACATGAACTTCGTTAATAACCCTAAAAACGCAGGCTTTTTGACAATCGAAACAGTTTGTACACAAATATAAATACTTATTTATACTTATTTTGTGTTTTTGTAATAATTATAGGGAAAATATTACATTAGCAATTATTTTATTACCCTTTAAATTGATTTCTGGAGATTATCCAAGGTGCTTCATGACCCATAATTGGGTCCCAAGCCCAACTTTGGGAACCAAAGTGCAGTGGTTCCCAAACTTTTCAGCTTTTGACCCACAAAGACCTGTGCCCCCAACTATTTTTGGATGATAAACATTTGTATCAGGTCAACAAAACATGGGCATAGTAACAATATTTTTTATACTACATGTATCCATTTTAAATACACTAACCTCCYTTGTAACAACTAAGGCAAAAATGTAATTAATTCAGAAAATCTTTTCAGGACCCCACCTTGATGTTTCGGGACCCCACTTTGGGTCCTGACCCCAACTTTGGGAAACACTGCTCTAAGTTATGCAGAACAGGGTTTGAGTTCAGCCATTGCCAAAATCTTTAAAATGATTTTCTGCTTTTAAGCATCCAGCCACTGTAAACCTTCTTTGGCCACTTCTGTCATCTCTGATATCATTACAAATTTTTTAAAAAGTATTTTCTATTTTATCTTTTATAGCTGAAGCAAAAATCGAACATTGTAGATTTTTAATTACCGATAGTCCTGTTTCATTACATTTTTACATTTATGTTTTAAAAACAGACAAAAAAATCAGTCATTTTATTTTTGCAAACCAAAGAACGAACCACACATGAATTTGAATTGCATTGTTTCTGCTTTGTAGCACACTTCACTTATTTTGACTTAGCTTAAGGCTTATTTGTTTAAATTTTTTATTGTATAGTTAAACCTGTTATAGTATTTCATGTTGGTAATGTTTTTTTCTTGTAAAAAACAATTTTTACTTAATTCACCGTACTGTCTGTTGTGCTCATTGTATGTTTATTTGATGGTCTTTTTACAGCATTGCCCTCATTCATGTCCCTCCAGTCAGCCTCCCGTGCTTCTCTCAGGCTGTCACACTAGCTGACATCTCATTCAACAAATTCTCTGCCATCTCTTAAAAAAAAGGTCACATGAGCTAGATGTCCCACTCAAATCAAGTTGTTGAAGCGTTCACACACAGGTTTGTGATCATCAGTGTAAACTCCCATTTGGGTCATTTATCTGTGATGTCCAACATTTGTCTGTAATGTGAAAATCAGGCCTAAAACCGTAGTAGGCAGCCGGCTCCATCTGCAGAAAAATTTACTGTAACAAAAAAAATAAATAAATAAATAAAAATGACAACCAATTCCTTAGTTMTGCTGTGCCATCTGCTTGTGTTCTTGACACTTTCTTTTTAAACGTATTTCATGAAAAGCTTCTTAGATCCCCTGTTTAATACGTGTTTTTTTTTTTCTGCCTTGTGAGACTTGAATAGCTCTGTTGGTTTCTGGAGCAGGTTTAAATTGGTTCAGGGATTTTTTTGCCATGGAGCAAAATCATCCCCAAGCTTTCATAGCCAGTATAAACTGCCTCAGTGTTTGATGTTTAATTGTTTTAAGTGTCCATAAATCACAGGTTTGCTTTAGTTCTTGAACTCCAAATGGCTGGCAGTCTGCAGCCATGTGACTTGTGAGGGTCTTCAACAAGGGGAGGCCTGTTGGATCATCATAATGCGGGGCTCTGTGAGGAAAGCAGGCCAAGCACGGCCCAGCTCCCTTTTCTCAGTCTGGGGAAACCGTGGCTCCAACAGCAACCCCCTCTGTTTTCACACGGCCGCCTCCCAACAGCATCACCGCTCGCACGCTGACGAAAGAGACCGAGCTGCTAGCCCAGGCTAAACACTCGAGTCTATTGTTGCTACAACCAGAGCAGCTGCAGTGTTTAGAGTCGTCTTGTTTGAGTGTCGAACACAAACTGGTTCCACAGCAAGCTGTTGGTCTTGGCTGTCCTGGARGGGTTGAAATCCAGATCTCAGTTGTGAGTTGAATGCTTCCTCTGATCCAGGGTGTTTTGGTACCACTTCACAATAAGGACCCTTTATAGGTTGTTCATGTACTTTATCAAGCATTAACAGTTGTAAAACATTGTCCAAACAATGAAGATTCATTATTTGGCAAAATTAAGCCCTTCTGCTTTTAATTTTTTTATTAAGAACCATCAACATTCGTCTGGTGCAAAGTTGACCCAGGATAAAAGTTTACAATAAAACTAAATGGCAACAATAAAACTCAAAACTCAAAAGCTTAGAAATGTTTAGGGTTTGAGTTGTTTTTGTTTGWTGGCAAAACTTTATTATTTTGGCTCTTTTCTGAGTAGTTGTTAGGATGTTTTCTTTGATTCCCCTGAGATTAGGCTCGCTTCAGGTAAGATACTGACCGCTCATAACTACTCACCAAATCTGACTTTGAAAAATACTTTCTATTACTATGTATAAGAGTATTAAAATGGTTATAAATGCCAGTTATGTTAGTATTTTTGTATTATTACACATGATCAWCACTATAGAACACAAAGTTCCATAAAAGCAGACTGAAGTACCATCACAGGTTACAGTAGGTGTCACTGTTCACACACAGCTAAAGTTCTGCATTGTTTGACTCTTGTTGCAGGACCCTGCAGCGTCCTCCACTTTAGAGGCACAACCTGACACTAAAGGAGAGAGCGTGGCCATGAACTACAAGCCCCCTCCACTGCAGGTCCAAATAGGTATCATCAACAACTGCAAATGAACACAACACAATATTTTTGTATCAACTTGCTGTCATTTGTCAGTTTGCAAAGACTGGAAGGCATGGAAGAAACCAGCTCGTTGCTGTGTGCATGTTGACATTATAATTGTGTGCAAGTTTGCTTTAAAACACTGAAGATTATCGAAGGTGGAGAGAATAAGTGGTGTTCTCTGATTCTTATCGATTATATTTTAAACTGGTAAATTTATGGCTCATAGGGTTTAGACCAAGGATGAGCAACTATTTGTCCCAGAGGGCCACATATGGATTTGGGACTGTTATGGTTCTTGATTGGAAAAGAGTGTAATGCCCACTCTGTGTCGGGGGGTGGGGGGTGGTCTCTTCCTCCAGTGGAGTTTAAGTATTTGGGTGTCTTGTTTGCGAGTGATGGTAGGATGGAGCAAGAGATGGATCGATGGATTGGGCCTCGTCCTCAGTAATGAGGGCGTTGTTTCAGTCGGTTGTGGTGAAGAAAGAGCTGAGTCAAAAGGAAAAGCTATCAATTTACTGATCTTTCTACGATCCAACCCTCACCTGTGGTCATGAGGTTTAGATTAGGGGTTTTCCAAAAAAAATTGATTCACATCAGAATCGTGATTCTCATTTACAAAGATTCAGAATTAATTTAAAATGTCACAAAATCAGTAATAATAAAAAAATAATAAAGCAAATCCAATGGCTGTTAGCCTCCATGTTGTAACTACGTGGGACGTCCTGATGTCACCACACCACTGGTTTTGGTGCGTATGCATACGCAGAAAGCAACAAAACAAGAAGAAACTACAAAACTGGAGGAAAGAGAGATTTAACTGGGCCCATCGTCATTGAATGCAAAGATTTGAGCTCATTTTGCTGTACTGAATGAGTCTGAGTTTGACATGAGCTAGTGCGAGGTTCGCAAAATGAAGATGAAGCACTTTGGGAACACAACAAATGGGCTCACATTATCAGTTTTGAATGAAAAATCGATTTTGAGTCTAATCGGGGCCCCAAAAATCAGAATCGGATTGAATCATGAGAGAGTAAAATGTTTCCACCCCTAGTTTAGATCATGACAAAGAATGAAATCCAGGATARAAGTGGCCYAAATGAGCTTCCRTRGTAGGGTGGCTGGACTCAGTCTTAGAGATAGGGTGAGGAGCTCCGTCATCTGAGTGGAGCTCCAAGTAGAGCCGCTGCTCCTCCACATCAAAAGGAGTCAATTGAGGTGGTTCATCTTATTAGGATGCCTCCTGGACGCCTCTTTTAGAGGTGTTCTGGGCATGTCCCACTGGTAGATGGCCCCGGAGAAGACTCAGGACTTGCTGGAGGGATTATGTATCCTCTCTAGCCTGGAAACGTCTTGGTGCTATGGGGAGAGGGATGGCTTCTCRCCTAGACCATTTTCTCCACGACCCGACTACTGATGAGTGTGAGAAGATGGAAGATGAGCAAATGTATGGATCAARAGGCTAAACTATTTTCTTCCAAATATAAGAAGTGCAATTGACTGTYAATATAATTGTCATTATGTTAAAAGTTGACATGGTAACTGGTCAATAGAAATCTGGTACAGTAAGATGGAGAATATAAACTTTATATAAGTGATGTAATAAAACTGTTTACAAAAGCCTTTATTGGAAATAAGTGTTACACATTTACACATATTTTTTTTTCTGTTTCATTGAAAGAAATCATATTGTTGAGTTTGTCGTGTTTCATACCTGAGGTGAAATGACATTCAGCTGCAGGTGATTGTCAATGGGAGAGGATCTGTATCCTGATTTGTAGCTTTCTCATGAGGAAACTTCTCCTCTGTTCTTTTCTCACGACACAACTGCAGCTGAGTTCATCACTTTTTTCTTTCTTTTTTTTTTATTTATTTTTTTTTTACAAAAAGCAGCTTACAGTAGGTTTTTTTTGCAGTTTTGTCAGACATCATAAAACTAGCCCTGACTGCTTAAGTCCTCAATGTGTAAATCTTGGCAGAAAGGCCCATTGCTTTGTTCACTGCTCTATATTTCTGTGTGTTTTGTCTGATGATGGGGATTGAATTTACAATCCTTAAAAGCAACGCTCTGCTCTCGACAAACAGTAAGTCAACACAGAAGTCCATATCTTCATAAAAACTCTACATTTTGCATCAGTCTTTGTTTTTTAATATTTTGACACAACAGTAACTCATATCATTTACAAACTCCTTCTACAAGTGGATAGACCTACTGCTAGCACACAGAAAAGTCTACTGATTTCAACATCCACTTGCCTTCAAAATAAAAGCACTGCAAAAGCCAGTTTTAAAATAAAACCTATGATTTTGCACAATTWATTATTGATTTCTGATTTTTAGATTTAGTTTGTGTACTTCTTACTCTGTATTTGGAAAATAGGGTTTTGACAAGATAAGCTGACAAAATTCAGTTTAATGTCTGTGATTTATATTTATAAAAAGTAAATCCCAAATTAGACTTCCAATTATAGGAAATGTGTTTAGTCGAGTCCATGTATTTACTGATGACCTCACATCCTGTGTTGCCAGAGAAACAGAGGGACCTTGCCAGGAAGGCCTCGGTGAAGAATGGCACCGTGGGAAGTCCTGTCAATCAACAACCCAAAAAGAATGCCAGGACAAGGTAGCACCTTCCTCCGRGTCTGTGCTTCTCTCTTATTTGATCAGTTCAGACCCAAATGTTTCTCTTTGTGTTCATTTGCACCAGAAGCAATATGTTTTTGCACCATTCACTGCTKTAGTTGCAACCCACTGAAATGCAAAGCAGGACAACAGGGTGTGCTGCTTTTTAATGGCACGTATTGCTTCTACCCTGCCCGAGACGTTGTTGGATTTCTTAATCTTTCAACTGAACGCAATCAGGAAATAACGAGGCTTTCCTACAGAGGAAAAAAAAAGTTTTGAATGCTTATAGGAGTCAAAACCACTGAGCGTGAGCCCTTCACAGCTCGCAGCATTGACAAGTGTTTTATGTGTTTAATCCCTCTCCCCGGTGGATTAATGGAAATATAAGACAGGCTGTCCGTGGATCTGAACCCTGAATCTCTGAGACTGAAAGCTAATTTAGCACTTTTTATAATTTCACTTTGATAAAATAAATTTAATCCCCCCCCCACTTTTTTTTTTAAAGTGCTACACTTTTCTTACATCGTTTCCAGTTGTGACAGTTGTTGGTCACAAATTTTCAACAACAACAAAAAAATGTTCCTTTTTATAGGTTGGTGGTGCCAAACAAAGGCTACTCCTCTTTAGACCAGAGCCCAGATGAGAAACCCCTGGTAGCACTGGACACTGACAGGTAAGCAAAGAACAAAACATTAACACCACATCTATTAAATATCAGATAACACCGATAAAGACATAAACATTTAAGGAATAATGAGCAGTAACCCGAGGGGGAGATTTGCTCTGTTTTGCAGACCTCGCTCTGCTTTTTTTGGAACATTTATCTCTTGAATGACTTGACAGTGTTTAGAAGCGATCCTAAAAAGGGGGCAAAGCCTCTCCCAAGGCTCAGGATTAGAGCACAGCAGGGTGAGGATTTAGACAGCCAAAAGAGGCTCAGAAAGAGCACCCACTCCCCCCACTGTGTACCAGCAGGTCTGTATTTTGAACAGATGAGCCTCAGCGTCTGTGGCCCCAGCTCTTTGCTACATGGGGTGAACCCTCTCATTTAAAAGATGTGCATTAGCCCAAAAGGGCTTACGTCATACTCTCACTGAAACATAACACCTACTTGTTTATTGTTCATATCCGTGTGCATAGTCTTTGCATAATGTGTTCCTGTTCTTCTGAACGTTGCAAGACATGCAGAATATTGATTTTCTTTTTGCATTGTCATGAAGATACTCCACAAAGATTATATAAAAGGCCCATCATCATCAGTTTTGTTTCTTAATGTCTGAATAGTTGAATGAGTGGAACTCTTCATTAAAAAAAGAGGATAAAAAATAACCTTTCATCCCAGCACTTTTTTTGAGAAGGTAGCAGATTACTCGTTTTCCTCACCTTTTTCTTCACAAATGCAAATAAAACGAGTTTTATCTGATGCTAAATGTGCATAACAAACAGTGCTAATTTCTGAAAATCTGGCTCTTGAATTTAGCAAAACAGCCAGAGCAGTGAGTGTAAATTAGGATTTGTCATTATTAAGAATCCAATTAAGATTCCTTGCACGTTGCCAGAAAACTAAAAAATATTGAACAAAATTTGCTCTTATTTGCCGTTACCTCCGAAGATTTGTGAATCCATGTATTTCTCTTTTACTATTATGGTAATACAGTATCTTATTTGTGGTATGCATTTTTTGCTTTTTCCGTTTCAGTATAAAATCGTAAAAAGAAAGCAATCTTTTATTTTTTTATGTAAAAAATGTTATAGGGTTTCCCATAGTGTTTTATTACGTTGGAGGGGCGCCAGGCTTTACATGCCTCCCCGCCAGGCTAACGTTCATTTACTTAGAGTGGATATATCGCCCACAGAGCATGTGCTAAAAATAGCACTCATCATCATTGTGCAGCGGAACTAAAAACTATTTTAATACCCCTCAGCATGCAAAAAATAAAACAAAATTAATAGTCATCTGTACACTCTAGAGTCTAACAAAACGTTCAAAAATGGTGAGAGGAGGTGCTGAAACAGCTGCAATCTCTATGTAAAATAAAACTAATTAACAATCCAAATTGCTAGATTTTTGCTTCAGTTACAGTATCTAAATCCAAAATAGAATATACAGTTGTCGTTTTAATATATTGCGATACTGGAAATGACGGAAGTTGAGTTTCTAGTGGCTGGACGACTGCTTAAAAACTGAAACCACTGGAATAATAAAGTAAATTTGTTCATGGTAAGAAAAAAAAAAAACATGGTGAGAAGTGAAAACATCTGGTTCCGCCAGAAGGTCCCAAATGGTGCGACTTTGCTTTAACTAATAAAAAAAGTAGCCTTTTTTATTCTTGCGTCATTTTTTTACAAATTTAATTCTACAAAAAAGCACCAAACTATTAGTTTTTTCTCATTTAATTTCAAAAACCAGAGAATGAAACAGGTAAACAGGTAACATGTAAACAGGTTTTATTTGGTCCTTTTTTTATTAGTAAAATAATCCCATCAAATTTCATCCTGAACAATGGAGAAAAGACTCTTTATTTGCTGCTTTATTCATTCACAWGCCATGAGTCGTTTGTGCTGCTGTTCCATCATCCTCATTCTTTGGGTCTAACCTGAGGTGTCGCCTGTCTTTCAGTGATGATGACTTTGACATGTCCAGATACTCTTCATCAGGATACTCCTCAGCCGAGGTGAGATGTCTGAGGGACCAGGTATCTATGCACATCTTATATTGTTTCACAGCATCATCTGGCCAAACATCACCACCTTTGTCACGTCAGGTCAATGTGCACTGATTCAGCTTCCACATCCTGGCCCCTGATAGTGACCCTTCTCCATATTTTCATCCCTGTAGAATCCTCTTCATTTCTTTAGGGAGCACATGCTCTGTTCTTTGGCCTCTCATTACCATCAACAACCTCACTGTGTGTTGTGAAAGTTTCTTAGTTTGAGCCAACTTTTTTTTGTAGCTTTTCTACTATTCTGGTAATATCTTATTTTTTTATTTATATTTGTTGTGGCTTTTGCAGCAAATCAATCAGGACCTGAACATCCAGCTCCTGAAGGACGGGTACCGGCTCGATGAGATCCCAGATGACGAGGACCTGGATCTGATCCCCCCTAAYGCAGTGACCTCCACCTGCATGTGCTGCCAGGCTGCTCCTTCTACAGCCTGTCAAATCCAGTAGCCAATCCCCCTCCCCTCCCCACCCCACCCGTTCCTCCTTCCTGCCATCTTCACCTAAGGCCAGCTGCCGACCAGAGTGGCATCAAGGAAGAAAAAAACTAACGGCTGGAAAAGACACAAAGGGAAAAAACAAAACAAAACAAAGGTTTCTAAACTGAGAAAACGAGAAACTGAATGTGTGCAGAACCTGTGCATGTTCCTCCTATGGCAGGATCTGTGTGTCTTACTTCAATGTTGGTTCAGCAGGGATTCAAGTCATGGCCAGAAATGTTACCTCTAAAGAAGAAAAAAAAAAGTGCGACTTTTGCGTCTCTTCTGTTTGAATTTGATCTCATTGCTCGTGAAGTCTCTTGTTTACGAGGATCATAAAGGACCGTGCAACGCTCTGGGAGAACAAAAAGGGACGAGAACAAATTGACTATATGACTCGGTGTCATTACTGTGTCAGCAGACGTCTGAGTGGTCTTCTGGTACTTACTCTTGGATTATTTCCGATGGATTCAAGAAGACACGAAGTTCAGTAGTTGCCATTTTACGTCCTCTTTTCKCGTTCTTTGATCTCGTCTGCTTTGTCTTCCTTTGTGTGTGCATCTAATCACGCCCAGGAAAACACTGACAAACTGTCAGATTGCTTATAAAACACTATAGCAGCCCTTACACTCCACACTAAAGTAGTAACTGCTCCATTTTACTGAGACTGTACCACTGAAACCTGTTTTACATTTAGTTAAAAGATGCATGTTGCCTGTTAACACTGTGTCCCGGTGACAAACGTGCAGATATTTTAGTAGGTACTACTGAGCCACAGCCAAATCTTTGGGTTCAAGAACCACCGTGTGCTTTGTGAAAACAGAAGTGGGTCATTTTAAGTACACCTTATAGGAAAACACATTCTAATGAGTAATATTTGTTTGTCCGTAATGCAGCAGCCTTTGCCGCTGAAGGCTACAGGAAGGAAGGAACAAAAAGAAAGAACTGTAGAAATATACAGTTTTGGTTGTCAAATGAAGAATGTGGATAGACAGATGCCAAACAGTTTGGATGAGTTTTTTGAAGTAATAATGCCATTTCCTACGGAATTCAAAACTTTTCTTTTTTTTACACTTTTGTTCCATCAGATTACAAATGTGCACAAACCTCCTGAGTTACAGCATGAGCCATTTGTCTAATATATATATATATGTACAAAAAAAGTGTAAGTGTAGCACCTTCACCTGTTATCAGAGGCTTTTAACAGTTTTTGTTTCTTTTAGCATAAGCTTTGTAATAGTGCATTGTTAGTTTTTATGTTTAAATCCCTTTTACTAATACAGTGGAAGGCATAAGCTTTGCTTTATTTTATTTTATTTTTCTTGGCAGACAGATTCAACACTACTTTGAAAAGAGGTATAGAAAATAATGTGAGGCTGGCTCTCAAAATACAACAAGATTAGGTTTCCAAATTTTATCAGCTCCTTGGAATGTCATGTTGATAATTATTCCCTCCTTAATGATTTGACTAAGCTCCAAGCCTGCAGAAAAAGGCAMCTGATAAAGTGGAATATGTTTTCATTGTAATATTAATTTAAATTTTACATTTTTCTTGTGCAATGCAACCGAAACACTCCTGGTTTAACGGTTTTCACACAACAAATGAGATATCAGTAACTCACCAAATCAAGATAGAAATCGTGGTACACAATGAAACAGTGCTGTATGATATGTAGAAAAACAGAGAAAATGCTTAAAGTGGCAAATATCTGCCTTTAGTAAATATCTTCCTTGTTGTAGATRGCTCTTTGATAACATCAAATTGGAGAAAAAGTTCTAATCTGACCAGATTMGTGAGTTAATTATCATTGGGACCAAGACCAAAGTGGATTTCTAGTCATTATTTTTTTAAATTATGGCTCATGCAAACTTTTTTTAAATTTTTATTTATTTTTTGCATTATTTTCACTTTACACAGTTGTATAATGTAAATAGTGGCAGCAGTCTGGGATGGARTTCCTGCAAAAATAAGAGTTGCGCTGGGCTAACAGTTTTATTTCAGTCTAATGGCTGTGCAAAGGTTTATCACACGAACCACCWTGAAATCTCTGAGATTGGAGTAATCCAACTTTGTCTCGGTCCCATTAAGCTAGCTGTTAGCTCATCAGTCCAGTCTGATTCATACAGTTCTTTCTCCAATCTGAAGTTCAAAGAGGTTTCTACAGCAGTAAAAGAGAATCGTTCATATTTTCTTCCCCACAATCRCAATTCTATCACTTAAAGTCTGCRTATTTTTCTCAGACTTTCATTGTTTAAGAAAATCTGACAGAATTTCCGAGACACTGCAAGTGTTTTATGTCGAAGACACGACGCGTCCCTGCAGCACTTTGTGCACGCTCAAAAATAATTTTGTAGAAGGGTTGCAGCGTTATGTAGTTAGTAAAATAAAGTGCACAATAGAACCCTCTTAGCACAGTTAGCATTTTTACACTACTGCAGCTGCTAGCAGGGATGATTGTTGGACTGGTAGCTGTGCACAGAGTTTTATTTGGAGAGAAGTAGATTCTTTGACTGTTGCTGCATTTTTCCTTCCATCAACATCACAGCACTGGATCTGTCTACTGAGTGCAATACTCGCAGCTGATGTGTCAATTGAGGCGTAGCTTCACTAACTTATTGAGTTTAGGATGATTTGTTGTAACAGAAATTATTTATATGCAGTTGTTTTTTTATTTTTACTTGTTTAGGTGTGAGAAATACAAGCAGACACTTTCCATTTGTCAAAAGCTTGTCATGACGATTGTGAACTGGTTCCATTTAGATTTTAACAGTGTTACAGTTCTGTGTATAGTGCAACATATCAAAAAATAAATACTAGGTATTGCAAGTTTTAGACTGCTGTCTTTTTTTRCCCCCTAGTTCTAAACACCCCAATCAGTTATATTTCTGTATGACTTCTTCAGACTCCTTCATCCCAGCAGCAGATGACCCAAACAGCTCCTGGATGACGTGCTTTGTTGGTGAATTTTAGATGGATAAATGAGAAATAGTGAGTGTGAGGGGCTGGAGGGGTGGAGCACTTGTGATTAGCCTGGAGTTGATCCTTTGGGAGCAGATGGTGAAGGGTGGCTTACCTAGATGCCCTGGATCCAAGTAGTTAGCTGTAGGTGTCCACGTTGCAWAAAGCAACACTGAATCGAAACAAGTCTGAGGCTCATGCACCATAACMCAGGTGAGCAACGTGTTCATATGTTATGCAGCTAAAACAGTTGTAACTGCAGCGAAGCCGCATTTGAGGTTTTTTTTTATTCATAAGTTAGCTTGGCCTGATGTGAAACGTTAACACTGACCTGCCTCTGACAGACGGAGATCCGAAGCAGGCGTGATGTTGCTGAGAAGTTCTGCTGTTCTGCTGCTGCTCTGTGTGCAGCGTGTGCACGGATCTGCTCTTCCTGCAGTGTCCTCCTACGAGTTCACTGCCTACAGGATGCAACAGTACAACTTGGGACACCAGAAGTATGGTGAGTACTTTGATTTGATTAACAGACACTTATTTTCAAAAGAATGTATGCAACAGCTTGGGCACCTTTGCCTGCTATTTTTTTTAATCCATCCATCCATTTTCCTTACCCTCATCTTCCCGTTTGGGTCACAGGGATCTCTGGTGCCCATATCCAGCAGGCACTGTGTGAGGGGCAGGGTACACCCTGAACAAGTCCATCACAGGGCCACATAGAGACGAATGAGACAAACATCCATTCATGCCCTCGCTCACACCTAAAGGCTGTTTAGTTAATGTTTTTGGTCTGTGGGAGGTAACCGGAGTGCCGGGAGAAAACCCACACTTGCACGGAGAGAACATGCAAACTCTACACAGAAAGGTCCCGGGCCGGGATTTGATCTGACAATGATCTTGCTGAGAGGCAATAGCTCTACCAACTGAGTATATATTTTTTATAGCCAATAACAACCTGTAAAAAGACATCCAAAAAAATAWTTTTTTTCTTTTTTCCCTTAGAGATTATACAAAAAACAAAAACCCAAATA
>NW_013954157.1:0-10975 GCF_001266775.1 Austrofundulus limnaeus
CTTTATTATGGTATAGTATTTAAATATATAGATACTTTATTATGGTATAGTATTTAAATATATAGATACTTTATTATGGTATAGTATTTAAATATATGCCTGAGAAACACATAATATTGGTCCTTTAAATTTGCTCCAAAGCTGCAGCTCAGTCAGACTGGATGGAGAGCGTCTGTGAGCAGTTTTCACGTCTCACCACAGACTCACAGGTGGATTCAGGTCTGGACTTGGACTGGTCCAGTCTCTTTGATCTGRTGGAGRTCTGGTTGGATGTTTTGGCTCGTTGTTCTGCCTGAAGGTGAACCTCCTCAGTCTCCAGTCTTCTGCAGCCTCCAACAGGTTTTCTTCCAGGATGGTCCTGGTTTTAGCTCCGCCCATCATCCCATCAGCTCTGAGCAGCCTCCCTGTCCCCACAGCATGATGCTGCCACCACCATGTTTCACAGCGGACATGCTGTGTTCAGGCTGACAAGGACTTTTTCTCACCTCTTACCACCTCACAGAACATCTGGATTAACACAGATTAAACTACACACAGGCAGACTGAAGCCAGTTTGTCTGGGTTTATTTAGAAGTATCAGAGTAAAGGGGGTGAATACTAATGCACATCCTTCAGTATTTCTTGCAGGAAGTTCTGAAAGCCAAACAACACTTTCCTCCCACTTCACCATTACACACAACTGTTTGTTGGTTTGTCGCATGAAATCCCAGAAAAACACTTTGAGGTTTGTGGCTGTCGTGACCAAAAAAAAACAAACAAAAGTTCAAGGGTGTGAAACCTTTTTCCAAGGCGCTGTTTAACATCTGTGCCAAAAGTCCTGATGTGCATGTTTACTTGAGTAAGGCGGTCACTGTGATGTGACCAGTTGTAGCTCACAGTGTTGTCACAGATACAAGAGTGGGCCACAAGAAGGGTTCAGACAAAACCATCTGAACAGCTTCTTTTCATGTTTTGATCCATTTCATTGCACAGGTTTGGCTTGGTCCCATTCAWTACAGTGTTTTCCTGCATTCAATGTAAACAACAAACAAGATGAAGAAAACATTTCTGCTTGAGCTTGGCTGATTCTGCAGTCTCTCTTATCCGCACACAAAAGGTCCTCAACGCTCGGAAAAGAGAGATTTTGAATGATTGGCGCTCCCATGGAAGTGATTAATGCATGTTGGGCCATAAAGACCATTTCTGACTGGACTGAGACTGTTGGAGAAAAACTGGGAAGCCCAGAGATATTTTGGAGACTTCCTTATTATATGAATATTGTTTGCCAGCTAGTCAACAACAGCCGCAGCACAGTCGGATACTAGAGACTAGATACCGCACGCGGTAACATAATGACCCCCGTATGCACAAATGCACCAGCACTCAGAAGTCTTTATTCCTAATAAATGTCATGCTACTAGGAGGTGGGGTGCCCATTGGTGGGCCTGATGGATAGCCCCTCATGAGAGCTAAACAACCAAAGAAAATCTGAAGCTCCTATGTTTAATAGTTTTTGAGCAATAACCATTTTTTATGTCCAGATACCACTTCTTCAGATAAATTGGGGGTCGGGGCACTGATTGATTTCCTGTCCTCCAACCAGCCGGTCGAGGCAGATGGTCTCCTGTCCTGAGCCTGGTTCTGCTGGAGGTTTCTTCCTGATTAGCAGGGAGTTTTTCCTCTCCACCGTTTGCTCAGGATGGGAGACTGTGATGAAGTGATTCAACACAATCTGCTGGTTTCTTCTTTACATTGTTCTTTTTATCTACAGTGTCCTGAGACAACGTATGTTGTGACTTGGCGCTATATAAATAAACTGAATTGAATTGATTGGTGGGCCTGATGGATAGAGCTTCATCACAGCTAAACAACAAATGAAATCTGAAGCTCCTATGTTGAACAGTTTGAGTTATAAGCATTTTTGTTTGTCCAGACACCCCCTCTTTGAAAGGAGCCCCCTCCTCAAACATGGGGTCTAACATAAAACTGTTGGCTGGTGCAGTGTAGGTCAGACTCATCTACAGTCCTGACAAATTTCATGTTGATTGGTGCAGCTGTTTTTGTGCTACAGCTGACCAAAACTCACTGAAAAAAAAACAGTACGAAAACAATATGACTCCCGCTTACGCTTCGCATGCAGGGGTCGTAAACCTTTAGAGAAACCTTAAATACTTCCAGTCACATGTGTTCCCCTGCTGAGTGACAAAAAATCTGACGTATTTTTCCTGACAAGAGTATAAACGTGCTGGAGATGTAGTGGCAGGACATAAATGATCGTAGCTCATGTAAGTTTATAAACAACAATAATGATGACTGGTTATTGTGTTTTTATCACTCAGTGATCAGTGTTGTGTTGGGTGAAGAGTCTGCAGAGGAAAACCTTTGAGTCCTGCTCTGGACCTCTGCTTGCTCCTGAAGAACAAACACACCCACAAAGTTCCGACCAATCACACGCTCRGAGCCGCAAGGTCCACATCTCAGAGTTGGAGGCAATGCTCACGACTGCTGTTACCGGGGGATAYCAGCAGGAGAGCKGACAGAAGTTACACAGTTTTTGTCACTCAGCAGGGGGAAGGTGCGCGACTCGACGTATAAAACAAACTTGACTCTGTGCAGATCAAGCTGCAAGCAGGAAATGTTGAATTAAACAGATGAGGATTGTCTGTTTAATTCAACATTTAAATTTAAATCTCTGCTACAGCTGAGACTGGATTAAAACTCTTAGGAATGACTTTATGTATTAAAACACCAGGTGTTTCTTCACCAAAAAAATACATCATGGTAACATTTGGCAGCAATGGCTCCATGAATTCCGTGATCTAAACTGCATAACAGACGGGTTTGTATTGTGAAGTGATTGTTATTCACCTGAAGTGATTGGACTTCAGAGGTCAGGTGGAAAACTTTGGTTGTTGGTTTGTTTTTAAGGTAAACTAGGGAGACTATAACAGTCACTGCCCACTGGAGGTGAAACTGTAAATCCATTGCTGAGCATCAAAAACTTGACATAAAAAAACACCTGATGGGATCAAAATTCKTGCAGCCACAGTTTAGTGAAGCGGTCCGAACTGAACAGTGGCACGTCAGTAGTCTGAGTGAAGAATACAAACACACAACTCTCTTGGCTGAAAGAAAATTAAAAAGGTTAAGATGATTGGATCATCATCCATCCACACTCCTTCCACAAAAAGGACGCAGCAACATTAATAAGCAGAAAAAACAAACACATAAAGGCATTAAGAAGCGTTCACTACAAAATAATGCAGGGTTTTTTGTCCTTGAAGGGATTGTCTGAGGTGGGGATGCCCACAAGGAGAGGGTCGGTTCTGGCATGCTCGTGGCAGTAGTTCATAAGGTCTGCAGAGGCTTTGGACACCTGGAAGAACAATCAGCCACAGATACATGCTTTGAGAAACATCTTTGGTAGATTTATACAAGTTTTCTGCTATGATCAATAAATCACATGAGCATTAGGGATGGGCGATAGGGACTAAAATATTTATCATGATAATTTAAAGGTTTTATCACAATAACAATAAGTGACGATAATATATACAGTGTATATATACTTGTAAAATATCAGTAATATAAAAAAAATAAAACCATGAGAAAAGACTTTTTACTAATCACTGAAAATGATAAGTTTTGCTGCTCTGGGAAGTAAAGCTATAATATCTGTTCCCTAAAGGGTTAATGTTCAGGGGAGGGAGGGGCTAGTTGTGTGAGTGGAGAGAGACGAGCTGCGCTGCTGCAGCTTGTGGCTGAGACAGAGAGGAGACGGAGGCGCTGTGTTGTTTTTGTGGGTCCAGCAAGTTGAAGCTGCCCCGTCCTGTTATTTTTATAACGTATTGTTGAACTCTTAAGAGTTTTTGGATTACTATGACTGCGTTTTTGCACGCTGACAGTCATTAAGATAGCATTTTAGCTTAATTAATTTAGCACGTGCTCTGCGCGTTGACGTTCGCTCTGAGTAAACAAACAAAGCTTAACCTGGTGAGGAARCATGTAAAGCCTGGCAGCACGCAGTGGGATTTTATCGTTTTTATTGTGAGATGACAAATTATTACCATAATGAATGTCTTAGATGGTACAGTARATCACACACAATAACATATCATCCATCCCTAATGATCATTTTAAACAGGACCACTGTAAATACAAATACCTGTGAAAACCATCTTCCTTTGGTTATGTGCAAAAACATTGATCCAAATATAGACCTGTCATTGTTGTACTTTGTAAAAGGATTTGATATGAATGAATAAAATGTTAATTAAAGTGTCACACACACGTGTGCACAGCACATACATTAACTGGAAACACATTTATCAATACAAAGTATTGATTTCAACACACAATGTTGTTTGTCTAACCACACATCACCTCTATAAATCTTACCAACACTTTCTTTTTGACAAGCCAATTGAACATATCACACACCTCCAACCACCAAAATCAATCAGGATTTCTACACTGGATCTTTTTTAAATATAGACATTCTCAAATCCTTATACAATGGACAATAAAAAACTAAACAAAACTCATTTTAACTGTGCATGAATAACACTTTACACACAAATGTTGRTCTTCCAAAACCTCTTTGTATCACCCCACCTGAACTGACCTTTGACTACATCACATTTAACACAAAGCTCTGTGTCAAACTGAACAGAACTTCAGTTTGTTGCAGTGAGCACATCTAGTTTGCACTGGTCTTTGTACACCTGTCTGACAACTATCTGTAGACATATAAATTACTTGTTGATGACATAAGAAATCAGTATTTGGGATTAAAGAAATTTAAACTCTCTCTTTCCTGTCCCCTCAAACACATGGTTCTGCCCACGTATTGCATCATCACGTAGGGTGTARGTGATGATGTCATTTGTTAAAAATCTAACTGCTCTTTTGGATGGCTCAATGCTCGTTAAGATCCAAAATCCTTTAAAGAGCCATTTATCCCATCTCTTATAAAAACCTTCCCAATCACTTGACAATTATGTTTATATTTTTCTTTTAAAATAATAAAACAGTTTGAGACACGACCTGAACAAAGACGTTCTTTATGATAATGTTGAGCTACCGAGTACAAAATAGCATACATTTTATTAACCTTAATGTACTTAAGGTAAGATGGAACAACCCACAAAAATGGCATGTGTTAAAGCWATGAAATGAGTCTAACAGTGAAGCAACAAGGTGAACTCAGATCATCATGATGTTACAGTTCATGGTTCCATCGTACCTTTATCCTCTCACGGCTCGCCTCCATTCTCAACTGCTGCACCATCCGCCGGGCGTGGTTGATGTTATTGGAGCTGTGAAGCTTCGAAGACATCCTGGGCAGCTCACAACTGGAATAAAAACGGAAAAAAAAGCTTGAGTATGCAGACGACACACAGAGGGTTTTACATGTCACTCAAAACTTTAATGAGGCAAACACAAAGTACAAAAAAGATGCAAAAACCAAGATCTCAAAACAGAAAAAAATGATACATTCAAATATTTGTAGGACTTGCATCAATAAAGTCAGAAAGAGACCCCTAAAACTTAGACAAGCTGGAAATGCACATAAGAATGGCCGTATTTGCTTTAGATCTGGACACACCTGGATGGGATTCTCTGGATGATCTAACAGGACCTTCAGACACAAGCTGGCCCATCGTCAGGACAGAACCACCAAACTCAACCTGCTGTGGTGTCTGCAGTTCAGTGAATTGAGGAAAGTAGAACCTATACAAGCCTGGCTCAACACAGGAGAGCAGCTCTTCAGGACCAGCCTCAGCTGTGGACCTACACATCCAGGATAAAGGACACTGCTGAGGACCAACGTGTCATACCTTTTAGATAGAGAAGACAGTGAGGGTGAAGGACGATATTTATGTCAAATAGAAAAAAATTACTACTTTAAACAGAGGASGAGMTCTCAGTTTTCAMCAKTGAGCCTGATACCCAGTCAGATTCACTCCAGTTCCCACATTCATGCAAAAAACGTCTTGTGTTCCAGGCCAACAAAGACCTTATTAGCTGTGTTTCCATTACAAATGTGNATCTCTGCTTTTTGTGGATGATGTGGTCCTGTTGGCTTCATCAGATCCTGATCTCCAGCTCTCACTGGAGCGGTTCACAGCTGAGTGTGAAGCAGCCGGGATGAGGATTAGTGCCTCCAAATCCAAGACCATGGTCTTGAGTCGGAAAACAGTAGCGTGCCACCTCCGGGTCGGGGAGGAGGTCCTGCCCCAAGTGGAGGAGTTTAAGTATATTGTGGTCTTGTTCATGAATGAGGGAAGAATGGAGCAGGAGATCGACAGGCGGATTGGTGCTGCGTCTGCAGTGATGTGGGCGTTGTACCGGTCTGTCGTGGTGAAGAGAGCTGAGCCAGAAGGTGAAGCTCTCAGTCGGTCGGTCTACGTTCCTACCCTCATCTATGGTCAGGAGCTTTGGGTAGTGACTGAAAGAASGAGCTCTCAGATKCAAGKAGCTGAAATGAGTTTCCTCTGCAGGGTGTCTGGGCTCTCRCTTAGAGATAGGCTGAGAAGCTCAGTCATCCAGGAGGGACTCAGAGTAGAGCCGCTGCTCCTCCACGTCSAGAGGAGCCAGTTGAGGTGGTTCATCTGGTTAGGATGCCTCCTGGACTCCTCCCTGGTGAGGTGTTCTGGACACGTCKCACTGGGAGGAGACCCAGAGGAAGACCCAGYACYCYCTGGAGGGACTATGTCTCTCAGCTGGTCTGGGAACACCTTGGAGTTCCCCCAGAGGAGCTGGTCCAAGTGGCTGGAGAGAGGGTCTCTCTGCTGCTGCCCCCGCGACCCGACCCCAGATAAGTGGCAGAAAACAGACGGACAGACTTGTTGCTTCGTTTTCTCCMTTCACTCCACATCATTCCTTTTTATGTTGAAGCCGTTCTGAGGCGCGGTGCTGGAACTGCTACGTTCCTCAGCAGGTTGTTGCTGCTGAACAAACAGTGAGTTGGTTGATGACAATAACTTTGTTTAGCTGAGCTATGAGAGGTCGAGCAGCTAAAGCCTTTCCTCTGCCTACATCCCCCAAAATGTTGCGCGGTTCTGGATCAGATTTCAATGAATTTATTAACATTCTSACAGTTTTTCTACTGATATTGATCAGATGTCTATTGTGATATATATATAATTGATTTGCCTAGCCCTAAAAAATGTCTATGATTTACTGCGGTCTGTTGCAGTGCTGATGTTGTGATGATGAGAGATTTGTGCAGCTCTGGATGTAAGTGTGAGAACAAACACCTGATGGAACAGACTGGATCAGAATCAGGATGATGTAAGTAACAGAAAAGCTGAAAAAAATAAAAAATAAAAAACCTGCAGCCCCACTCCACATTAACATCATTAAAAGGCCCATATTGCATAGGAATAGTGTCAACGTGACATCTGCTTTCATTTTTCCTCTGATCTTGTAGCTGTCATTTGCTGCACATTTATATTTTGAAGTTTTTAAGCACAACAACAGTTTTGTTGTGGAGTGACTTTATTTGTTGGGACAGTTGCTGTGTTTCCATTACAAATGTGCGCAAAACTTTGTCGATATTCTGTTAATGTCGAAAACACAGTTTCACAGCTGCAGTGTTTCCATTAAGTAATAAATGTTATTAAAGTCATGCGTGAATACGTTTGTTCTCATGATAAGTCATTACAAACATGGCGGTGATGGATGTAAACACATAGCATGTTGCTACCACGACACTAGCGCTCATCATCAGAGGAGACGTCGGCGTCTTTTATCGAGGCTTTCCAGAGACAAGTCCCTACTTGGGAGCGGCTACGTATGCTGTGTTTTTGGGAAATTGTAGTCGCTGAGTTTACTATTTTATACTACTTCTGTGATATTACTACTAGGGTTGGGCGATATTGGCAAAAAAATAGATCACGATTAATTGTGGTATTTAGCCGATAACGATTAATTTGACAATTAATGCCCTGGAGACCCTGGACACCCTCATGTCCTAGTCAAAAAAAATACCTATTTAGTGGGAAATATTTGCTCTTCGTAAAAATCTGTTCCAAATTGTGTCAAAATTACAGACCTCAGGCTATACATCAAACTTTAAATTGTGTTGATAGATAAATTACAGAACTTTTGTTTAAATGTTCGTCACGTTTTAAGTGGAGAGGAGCATCAAGCAGACTGACTAGACAAATATCCGGTCAGTTTGCCTGGTGGCATTAATCGTATTAATCATCAAGTGCCAAATAATAATCGATTAATGTTTTTCTGARGATTAATTGCACACGATACGATTATGTCCAACCTTACTACTACTTCTACTTCCTGTTATCTTCTTCGTCGTCATCTTTTTCACCAGTAGAAACAGACGGTTGTTGATCATGTGACTCCTGTGATGCGAAAAAAGTGTTTCCATTGAAGTTTTATGAAAAACACCAATTTCGATATGGCCGAAATACCACCTCATCCTAGCACAAAAACGTTTTGTCGAAAAACGTAATTTTTTCCGAAATTGACGTGTTTCCATTGAGCAAATTTATTTTCGAAATTCTAATTTGCGCATTTTCATGGTCAATGGAAATTCAGCTAATGACTCTCCATTTTGAGGAGGATCTAAYCACAAACAGCCTCTCAGACAGTTATACAAACTTAGAACTCCACACATTCCAGYCATATTTAGGATTGATAAAGCCTACTGGATGAAAAATGAAACTGCAGGATTTGTCTTGTCCTGGAAGACATAAWCTGCTACTGATGGCTTAGACCATCAGGGCCATTCAACTGGCAGTCTGACTTRCATTCGGCCCTGTGTAGCTCGTGTTGAGCACCAGGTTGTTTAATGAACACCATTGAGACAGGTGCTGGATCCTCTCTGTAGTGTCTCATCATTGTTTTTTATGAGACTCACTATGGTGGTGAAAAGAGCCGGACTGAGCACACAGCCCTGCGGTGTGCCTGTGGCCAGTTGGTGAGAAAGTGAAGACTTTYATAAAAACCTTAAGTGTTATGTCTTAACATTATGCCAGAAAATWATTTGGCCATGTGAGATGCAGCTGATGTGTTGCAAGTCACCCTGATGTGGGCCAACAATCCTCTTTTCACTTCCTCTCCTGCAAATCTGCAACATACACCAGAGGCCCAAACATACACAGGCATCATTTTCAAGTCTTGGATCCAAGCACACAAGTACCTAARATTTTCTAAACTACATATATCATATTAGTCAAATCAACTACTCAGTTTGAAACTGTCAGAAAGAAAAGACAGCAGCGGATGTATTTATGGAAGTACAGCACAGCTTGTGGTTCCAGTTCCTGCTAATCATTAACTGAGTGGAACAAGTATGGACATAATCACAGCCCACAAGTCAGCACTGGCTCTATCACCCCCTTTACTCTTACTCTTTTATTGCCATTTGTCTGTGNTCAGCTGTTTCCACTTTCCTGCCTCTCCCACGTGTATGGAGCCCTGCGTAGCTGCATGTGCCTTTCTGCTGCGTAGTTTAACATTGCGTTTATTTCCCTACGTTTCCTGGCAGCATTGAGATGGAAACAGTCTAGATTCAAATTTTTATTTATTTAATTTTTTGCAAATTTTGAAAGGTTCGATAAAAATTCACTCTACAACTGGATGGAAACACGACTATTGCAGTTTTGCAAAAAACATCAATTTTGATACGGCCGAAATACCACCTCATCCTAGCGCAAAAACATTTTGTTGAAAAACGTATTTTCTTCTAAATTGACGTGTTTCCAATGAGCAAATTTATTTTCAAAATTCTAATTTGTGCATTTTCCTGGTCAATGGAAACGCAGCTCAGAAGTGTGAACAGCTTGAACATGCTGTCAAATGGGAAATGTTTTTGCACTTTGCACAAGGTTTCTTTAGCTACGTTTGAGCTGAAGTCACAAACGGGACAAAAAGGTGCAAACGTTTGCAGCCCAACACATGCAGATCAGAGAAGCATGTTSCAGCCTGAACGTCACCATGTAATTGGTGGATTTCAGTTTATTACATTGAGAGGACGGCAAACTGTTTGTTTTATGGTGTGAAGAGATGCGGTGAATTAACTTCTTTAGAAGTTGTTCTTTAGATGTTCACTGAACCCTGCTTTGATCATCCTAATAAAAATCATCATACAGAGCTCTTACTGTAGATTTAAACTGTCTTCACAAAGCACGTCATTCATGTTYGAGTCATTTCATCTCACACCACGACTGTTTATTGTTAGTTGTCAGAGCGGTCTCAGATTACTGCTAATTCATGCAGAACATGTTYTTTTTTTTACCTGCGTGCCTTTGAAGTTTTTATTTTTGCAAACAGCAGAAAAAGAACTGATGACCTGTTGAATAAAAAACCTCCCTGCAGGACTGCCTGGTCARGACAGAAGATACAAGCTTTCTCTAATCAAATCAACAAATGTGTTTATTGTTTAAGTAAGACTCTGGGCATGTTTTTGATGAGGAGATAACATAACGTGATATAAAGCTCCAAAAAGTTGATTGTACATGTTGTTGTAATGTTTTGTTTCGAACAGTTTGCTCGGTGTACATTCCTTCTTGAATGACTCATCTATGACAATCCTGATCATTTTAAAACAGACCAAGTGTTTAAAAATGTTGGCCTGATGACTTTCTTTACCAACTGAAAAACAATGAACTTTCAGATCAACATGCAGACAAGTGTTTGCAGCTTTAAAGGGATCCATGATTAGTTGTAACATTAGACTTTATCTGATTAAACATTTATTTTAACTGTAAAATAAATACTGTAAAAATACTGTGGGATGTTTAGTTTGGTACATTTTTAAAAATATATTTTAACATGGACGGGGCCATTTTATTTCCACACAAAGCATTCTGGGTAAATGATGACGTGGATAGGTCCTCGGTGCGAGGCTGCTAGCGAGCTATATCCACCCTGAAGGTTAATCTTGGACAATATCCAACCCATTCTCACTCCCAAGTCGTCACATATTGACGCTTTTCCAAGGTTCCCTGTACGTCCGATTTAGACG
>NW_013954157.1:11975-12991 GCF_001266775.1 Austrofundulus limnaeus
TGTTAAATTCAGTGTTGGTGTTAAATTCAGTGTTGGTGTTAAATTCAGTGTTGGTGTTAAATTCAGTGTTGATGTTAAATTCAGTGTTGATGTTAAATTCAGTGTTGGTGTTAAATTCAGTGTTGGTGTTAAATTCAGTGTTGATGTTAAATTCAGTGTTGATGTTAAATTCAGTGTTGATGTTAAATTCAGTGTTGATGTTAAATTCCAACATTTGAAGCAGTCTTACCAGGCCGGTGAAATGTTCAGTCAGATCGAGTTATTTCCTTTCTCTGGAACCAGACTGGATCCGTCAACAGACTGGGAGGAGACCTCTCTTCTGTCCGAACTAACGTTGTGGTTTCACTGCTGGGAAAGGCACCTGTAAGCAGAGTCGTCGCCGAGAGATTTCACTTTGATTCCCTCCAAATGTCGGCTTTGATGTATATTTTGCGATGACTTTATTCGTCGTCAGTCCGATCAGTCTACCCACTCTCTCTTTTCCTCCTCCACTTGTACGAAAACAGCCGAATTTTGACGGGAGGACAGAGGCGGAGCCACCCGAAACACAAGCCGTCGTTAACTAGCATCAAGCTAGCTGACATTGCGTCAGATGTTATGTGCTAGTTCCGGCGACCTTTCAGAATAAAAGTGAGTATGTGACATGGAGYTTCATCTGGAGTGCGTGGAGCCGGGGTGGGGGTGGAATTGATGATGTAGAAATCATTAAAAGCAATAATAATAATATAAACAAACTTGTTATTAATATTTTAGAGTGTAATAATCTATCTAATGTTTATAAAACTGTCAGAAAGTCGTGTGTGTTTGATACCAACAGATGAGAAACAGGAAAACATGTCTCAGTTCATCAAACATGAATCTTACAAATATTCATACATCTCAATGTGTTCTGACCAGAACTAAAACTAATACTTTAACAGCTTACAGTGCTTTAGAATTAGGGGACCTAAATATTAAAGTTAGTGCTTTAGAATTAGGGGATCTAAATATTAAAGTTAGTGCTTTAGAATTAGGGG
>NW_013954157.1:14017-22962 GCF_001266775.1 Austrofundulus limnaeus
TAAAGTTAGTGCTTTAGAATTAGGGGACCTAAATATTAAAGTTAGTCCTTTAGAATTAGGGGACCTAAATATTAAAGTTAGTCCTTTAGAATTAGGGGACCTAAATATTAACGTTAGTGCTTTAGAGTTAGTGCAACTAATTTTAGTGCTGCCCACCACTGTAGATAGTAAGTCATAATTGTTAGTATCAGAGTTATGACTTGTTTTTCTTTTGTCGTAGTGATAAAAATGCTTCCATATTCCACATCAGAACAGATTTTATTTTTGGAAAATGTGGTTATTATTCTTTTTCTATAAAGTGAAACTACAAAGACAAATGCACATACGCTCTAATATTTGACTCTTTACACAGGACACCACCCTTTAAACTGGAATGTCTATCTTGCCCTGTGACCCAGCAAACTGCATGCTTATGTTTCAACACAAAACACTTTTCTTTAAAGTTACTTTTTAAAACATACTTTGTATATTGAATGTTTAAATCTGTATGGTATAATAAAAAATATCAGAGTGAGCCTTCAGAGGGTGCACCATCCCTGCAGAAACATTTACTCCAGTCAGACTTCAGGTTTAAATAGTTTGTACCATTTTGTTCTGATTATTCCTGAAACAATGTTCAGCACATAGTATAGAAGTCAATTTATGCAATTAAAACAAAAATAAATGTATTGATATAATTACGAAACTATATGTTTGAGTTTGAAACTTTGACAATTGTCACAGAAATAGGTTGTCTATTTCAGGCTGTCAGAACGTTTCTGTGGGATTTTAATCCTTCATGTAAAGAATARCAGAATACCAAATATATATTAGATATAAATGTTGCATATTTTAAACAATATCAATAGATTATCTGCCCAACTTTGGTTGATTTTAAACAGATATAAAGTTTTTCCCAGATATTCAAGAGTCCTGGATTATGTATCAGATTAACAGAATTTAATATCCAATTATTGAACTTATGCAACACTAATAAAACTGCTTTTATCCATCTTTGCATGTATTTATACATGCACGCTCTTTGCCGTTCATGTGGTGCAGCACCTACACCTCCTACTTCTCATGGCCTTAACTGTCCCCACTAATCTTTTACTGAAAAGGATCAGTTCAGACGTGCAGAATCACCATTTCTGTGGGGTTTTTTCCTCATCAGTGAAGAACAAAAACAAAAGCTTTAAGATAAAGTTTTTATTTAAATTAGCATACAAAGAGAAAAATATCTAAACTAAAAATCATATGTAGTAAGCTACAGTCAACTTTAAAAAATACTGCTTCATGCATATAGTTTGTGAAGCTTAAACAGAAAATATCCAAATAATAAACAATGTAACAATAAATGCACAGAGTGCATTTCCCAATGTGGCTCCGTGGTCTGTTCACTTTCCACAGTGATACAAGTAAAGCAGCACTTCACGTCATGTATGTTCAATGGCAGGTGTAGTTAGTGTGTGACAGGTTGTTGAATAGAAATACACCAGGACAAAATAAAGCACGTGGCTGAATAATGATTCACTTAAGGAASTGGACTCAAACCGGAGTTTGCTGGCTGCTACATGTAACCTTTAAGCAACTGGTTCTTTCCACTATATAAAGCAGCTTTTCAGTACCTAACATGGAGTATAAAAAAAGAGTCTCACAACATTTACACAATATAAAATATGAAATGTGACATGAAAGTGTCATATGAAATGAAAAAGACCGATAGGAGTGTTGATATCTGCTTCACAAGGACAATAAGGAGTTTGGAAACGGTGCCACACTTTTGGTGCTGCAGAGCAGCAGCTGAGAGGCTGCTCAGAAACTGAACTGGTTTATGCAGCTTCAGGCACAGGATAAGAAAGAAGAAAGCTGGTTTCATTCCATAGATAACAGTGGAGCAGTAGTGAGTATGAGGATGTGGCAGACACTGGGGAATCTATTCCTGGGCCTCTTTGCCAGTCATTTTGTAGAGCTCAGTAGGACCATCCACATGGGTGATGGTGGTGGTCAGCTGAATATCCTCTCCACTGTTCGCTGCAGCATCACCTGCACAGACAACACAGATCAATGACCAAAACTGTATGCAACAAGACTAATCACTGATATTAACAGTGAGTTCCTAGACCAGGACTGGGCTTTAACTGACAACAATCAATCCTGGTCTAAAACTAAAACCAGGGTTCCCACACCTTGGTCAACATCAAATTCAAGAGCCTTTCAAYGACTTTCCAGTAGCAATTTCCTCAAATTAAAGAACCACGCACAATGGCAGTTACCTACTGCAGAATGTTACAAATAAACATGTTTAATATCATGTAAATTCAATGAAAACTGAACAACATAGAAGTTGAGTCAGAATCAATGCCGTCAGTTTACGTAATCCTGAGTTATCCACCACAACAAATGTAAGTTTATTTTTTTATTTTATCATTTATTTTTTTAAAAGATGATGAAAATCAGTTGTGTGAATAGAAAATTTCAATCCCCAAAAAACATTCAAGAACTTTCAAGGACAAGTGTAATTTTTGGCTGTTTTCACAAACTTTTCAGGGCCGTGAATTTTTTTTTCAAATTCACAAACTTTCAAGGATTTCAAGGACCTGTGGGAACCCTGTAAAAGGCTTTCTGAAGTGCAGACCAATTTGTGACTACTAACACCTGGATTATGGAGTCTTATAAACAAAAAAATATATAATATTACCACTTTAAAACCTGTTAACATTCAGCAGAATGCCTGCGTGCTGTTTTAGTTTAGTTTTATTTTGAAAGGCCGTTCTGTGTTTCTCTTCAACCTGTGTCTGTGTTCGATGCATCAAATCAAGTTTCGACGGTCCAGGGCCAATAAAATATCAGAAGTAACCAACTTCCAGTTTTCATCATCCTGGCTTTGACTGAAAATCGGCCAATAAGCTCTGAGCTTTGTTCTGATGCCATAGCTGTGTAGCCAATCACAATAATCTAATCAATAATTATCGACACATTGAAATTAAGCTCCAGGTGGACCTTAAAAAATGTTTAAAAACATATATGAATTATGGAAGTCTATGAAAAGCAACAGCAGCAACAAATAATCCTTAAAGATTACTAGAACATATCTGCTGGTGTATTATAGAAAAYCACTGCACAGAAAAGTATTTGTAACGAAAGCAGCATTTCTGAGGGAATGCATATCACCCACCACCGTGCACGCCAAAGTTTTAAACAAAGATACTGTTTGAGTTTTTTAGCACTCAGAGCTACCACATCTCTAAAACTTGCTAAGTTAGAACTACTTCTGTGTTGGCAGCCATCTTTAATTAGGTTGAGACCAAAAGTTAGTCAGTTGCAGATGTAAATGTTRAATGATTAGTTTCATTCAAAAGCCTGTAGTGTGGTTCATCTCATGAACCACTGCACATACAGACAGAAGCAATTACATGATCTCGCTCCTTTCCTGAGACTGGGGCCCCATGTTTCAAAGAGTGTGCAGCGTATGAACCAAAGTGGAAAAGTTCGTGCACAGAAACATTCAGATGTATCTAACCGTGTGAGCCCTTCATACATCCCAACAAAGGTGGAACTGAGCGCACGTGAGACACAAACATTTCATTATGTGAAACAGATGCAAGAATATCCAGCACGTGTGATTCTTCTCTCTGTGCWATCAGAAATTATTTATAGATGCAAGAATAACAGACTGATATTCGGTTGATGTGATCCCAAAAACAAGCTGCCTCCAAATTCTTCTTGTGGTGATGTCATCCAGCAGCACAACAGATGACATTGTTCCATTATCGTTTTTAGACACGTTCTGTTTTCTTGTCCGAGGTTAAACATGGCTCAGTTTTATTGTCTGGGTTTAAATCATAAAAGTTCACAACAGCGTGTTCAGAAGCTCCTCACATCCAGAAAACAAAAWGCAGTCWTATTTCTGTGGATTCAGGTCCGATTCAGGACTTTGTGGTTACAACCTTTGATGTGTACACACAGTTGATACATGAAGTCTCAGTTGATGACTTCAGCCCAAACTAGAAGCACTCAGAGAGTGCAAACCTCCGCCGAGGCCYATTTCCTKCATCCTGTAAGAGTTAATGCACAAAAGCAGAGATGGAAACACATTAGCCGAATAAGTTCTGAAGTAGTGAACATTTAAGCAGCAGTATGCACGGGATTTCTTCTGGTGGAGTCCAATGTGAAAAATGTCAGACTGGTCACCCGACGTTATTCATCCACAAAGTGGTCCCGGATTAAACTCCTAAGTTTTCATCAGTCAGATTCCACCATGTAAAACGTCTGTTTTACCCCATTGTATGAGTTTTTAACAGTTTGACTCTCTTTATAAACTGCTGCTTCCTGGTACAGTCGACTCTGGAAGCGAGTCGCCTTTTTTCTTTTCTTTTTTTAAGCGAGTGGTTGAAGCACCATACTTTCAGCACAAACACTCCCACGAACTTCTGACCAATCAAACAAAGTTCTTATGTGGAGGGGGTACCTCACATGGTTGATCAGCTGTTCCTGCTGTTCGGTACCGGTCAGCTCAGCTGCAGCTGGACRCTCCGCCCCGCTATCAGCGTCTTCTCAGTTATTCCCGTAACATGAAGAGAATCACATTTCTTTTTCTACGTCTCCAGACAGCAGTAACATTGCGAGAACTAGTTGATAACAGAATTATCACAACTTTCCTGATATTTCCTGATCCTGGGATGTGTAGTCCCAGCGAGTTTACGACTTCTACTTCCTGTTTCCTACAGGCATGTGTCTGACGTAATGACARTTAGCCTGGCTGATTCYCTCGAATTAAAAGAAAAATTCCTGTATCRGCAWCATGATCCGGAACATCACCAATATTTAATGGTMTGTTCCTTTGGCCAATACCCACATGTGGTAAAAATGTCATGACAATCCATCCACAGGTTTTTGAGTACCGTATTTTTCGGATTATAAGCCGCGACTTTTTTCCTGAACTTTGAACCATGTGGCTTATAGTCCGGTGCGGCTTATACATGGATTTTTTTCTTCAGCCACCAGGGGGCTCTTTAGTCGGAAGTGTGGTTGCCGCGAATAAAAGGAAGAAGACGAAAGCGCCATTTTGTTTTAGCTAGTAGCAGACACGACACGACGAATTTATCTTCGACAGACACGACGAAATATTTCTCTTCAAATTCAAACGCGCTCATCATGGAAAAGAATAGAAGATCTTCCTATGAGGCCACTTTTAAGTTGAAAGCTATCGAAATTGTGCAACAGGAGGGAAATAGAGCCACTGCACATAAGCTCGGCCCGGGTTCCGAAAGGCTGGGCTGCTATGTGAAGAGGACACCACAGCTTCAGAGCCAGAATTACCCCGGGATGAAAGCTACACAGAAAGCAACGCTGAATAGACCGCTATGTGACGAAGCTTTTCTCAGCTTGTTTAACTCCGACACTGAAGAGGAGGACTTCGATGGTCTCAGTGCGCCGGAGGACGATGAATGAGACGTTTTATTGGAGCAGAAACTGTTAAAGAAAACTACCAAAATAAGATCAGTTAAATGAACCGTATTCCTCCGAACTTTAATTCCTAAAGGTTTCTTTTTATGTTTTGATGTTGAATTCACTTTTTTGACGATAATTTTGGGTGTACTGTTTTTTTTTATGTTGGGGGTGCGGCTTATAGTCCAAAAAATACAGTAATTTTGTCCACAGACAGACAGACAGATGCGATTGAAAACATTACCTCCTCCCTTGGTGGAGGTAACTACAGACTGTATGTTCTGCAGAGGTTCAGTGTGAGTTCAAGTAAAAACCAGCAAAACAGAAGCTAATAGCAGCTAAAGTGAAATAATTTAGCTTAGCTACATTAAACTAAATTGTTTGTAAAAGCTAAACATACTGTACCTGTTTGCTAAAAGCTGAAATGAACAAAACTAGAGCTAAAAGCTAAAATCAGTAAGARAGTAGCTAAAGGCTAAATGTAGCATTTGAGGACAAGATGCTACATTGGAAGCCATCTTTTAATTKTTTTTCATTAATTTTTTTTCTTTCTGCTCTCGGAGGAGTAAGACACTTCTTCCTTCTCTCCTGCCCTTCTTTATCTTTCCCTGCTTTGCTGCTTGGAGCCTTCTTTTGATTTTTCATCCAAACCATTTTTATTTTATGGATTTGGTTAGCTGGTCTCTCAATAAAACTTTTGGAACAAAGTGTATTTTTCTTCTTCCATGGGAGGACATGTCGAGGGTGGGTCCTCTGTTCTTCTCTGTTGTGGATTTATGTCTGGATTCCGATCACTGGATTCTACAGATTGGCTTGGTGGTCTCCTGGTGTTCTACAAAACAGCGTCGGTGGCTTTGCACTTTCTGGCTGACTGACCAACTGGATGGACGGCTGTATTCTATCAGCACTCGGACATTTTGCCTTGAGCGAACTGGACTCGTTCTGCAAGTGGTTCTACTGAGGGTCACGGGCCGGCTGTGGTCCCTGGACTTTGCTGGCCAGATGGAATTCATCTTGGAGAAGCTGAGAGCTCAGCTCGGCAGAATTTGTCCACACTATTTGCCTGATTGGATTCACCACCTTGAGTTGTACCAGCAGACGTTAAAACAGATGGAAAATTGTTATCGTCTGCCTGACTCTTTTGTTCCCAAAACAACTGATTACAGAATCTGGATCTCCCCGACAACGGCCTTGATCTGTTGACTAAATCCTTCCTGGCTGAAACTGCCGACACGGCTCTCCCCCCTCCCTCCTCCCCCCCCCGTCTGATCTGTTTCCTGAGCAAGCAGAGGGCCCACAGAATGAACAYTTTACCATCAATATTCCGAACTTTGGCTGCGCTGGCTTTGGGGACTAGATTCTTTGGGCCCCCGATCTCAATTACTCCTCTGGCTAATAAATCTGCCCTATGCAGAGGTTTTTTTTCCATAAACACCATAGTGTGTCACAGTGTTGATATAATATGTTTTTGTTTTTTTCCTCATCTTCCCTTGTGTGGTTTTCTGTTTCAAGGATGGCGCCACGGCAGGCAGCCTGTTACTGTAGCTCCACTGTTTTGAGCTGCTGTAATGTTCAAATTTCCCCACTGTGGGATCAATAAAGTTCTATCTTACAGTATCTTATCTTAACTTGATTTTAGCTGACTCCAAATGTTGATCTATAGGTTTATATCCAGTTTACTTTTTGAATGTTTCATTAAATTCCATCCAATGGTACACAAGATATTTTACTAACAGACATGGTTGCCAGTAGTCTTGATCATGTTTAAAGGATAGCACTGTGAGGATGTATGGAGGGTGACTCTCAGCCACTACGARACGTTTTATTGGCTGACGTATTTTCCTTAATTAGGTTGACTCCAGTAATCARGTGCAGAAGCATTTTTGAAAGTTTCCTTAAATGCTATCCAGATGTTCATGAGACATTTTGTTAATAGTTTGACAAACTAGGTGTGGGCAGACTTGTTCTGCAGCTCTCCTCTACAGAACCAAAACACACTGAAGTAAAATATCTCCATAAAATCTGAACGTTACTGATACAAAACAGAGTAGTCAGCATGTGGTGTGCAGGGAGCCTAAACACATCTTCTGTTAGGAAATCAGCTTCATTTTAAAACTGGATCAAGTCTTAGAATAAGTTCCATCTTGGCTAAGAATGTAGATTGATTTAATCTGTGCCTTTAAATCTAGAGCCAGCTCTAATCTCTTGTTTGGGAACTGTCCCTCKGGGCTTTCAGGCTGCTGCTCCTGTGTGAGCCACTGCTGGCAGCAGTCTGTTGCTTCATCACATTTTAATTAGCACAGAAACTTCCAGCTCGCTGCAACAGGAGTGGGATGTAGGAAGCAGTGCTCCTCCCATGAGACCAGGCTGTGAACGCTGATAGAACTTCAGACGTTTCTCTCTCGGGAGAGTCGTTTTCTCTTCGCACTTCTCTCTCCCTGGAAGAAAGCCCGGTGTCCATTAGAAGCAGCGTGTTGGGCCAACGAGACGTTCTCTCCCCTGAGGACCTGGATCTGTCAGCGCCGCCCACCCTCCTCTGCCCCACTTTACTTTGGAGCAGGAGACGGTCTCTGTGAAAACAAGCTGGGAGCTCAGAAAGATTTCAACCAAAGTTTTAAACTTTTACTTTCACACAGTGAGGGTGAAGGTTGAAATTCTTTCTTTTAATTCTTTTAATTCTTTCTATTTTTTTTTGCTTGTTTTTGTGTAACTATTTGTGTGTTTGCAATTTTTGTCTAGCAGGTCTCTCTTGGAAATGAGATTCTGGATCTCAATGAGACTACCTGTTTTAATAAAGGTCAAATGAAAAAAAACACTACCATGAATTTCAGGGTTTTCCCTACATGTAAATTGATCATGGCGCTCTGCCACGGCAAAATAAAAGCTGCCACACCTTCAGAATGTTTTTTTAAAATCGATATAAAACAGGTGTTGACACAATCATTGTTTAGTTTGTCTGAGACAACCTATTTTTGTTTCAGACAACTAGATCCCGCCTCTTATTGTCCAATGGACAACCAAGAAAAAAGGCCTCCAATCAGAACAGAGCAGGGCGGGTCCTGCCGTCTGACTGACAGCGCTCTTTTTTCCTTTCTCTGTGGGCGGGGGGTCAGTTTCCCCCAGCTCAGGTGAACACCTCCAGGGAAAGCCCTCAGTGTTTCCTGGACTATTTTCCACTGAGGATTATGTCGTATTTTATATGTATTATATTTCTAAAAGCACCTCACAGTATTTCTCCTGTAACACTGTGTGTGTTCACGTCACGAGTGCAACAAAACCGCGACAGATCAGCTAACTGGTTTTAAAGCGAGGGGCAGCAGCTGCAGCAGCTGCACCTGTCCACCTGAAGCACAGCTCCGACCAGCCTGGGACTGAAGAGTCCACATGTCAACCCCTTCAGACGTTGACCTGTATAATGAGCATCAACAATCAGTAATTTATGCAAAAAAATCAGTATTAATCACACACGAGTGGGGTGGAGGTGCAAGCAGACCGCAGCTCCGCAGGGTGGGGAG
>NW_013954157.1:22972-24245 GCF_001266775.1 Austrofundulus limnaeus
CTGCCAACTAGTGGTCAGAGGCTGAACTACAACATAAAAATGAACGGCTGGCAGGAAAGTTGACATTTTAAACCTTTATAAAAAAATCGATACAGGGCTTTAGAATATCAATACAGTATCGGGAAATGAAATATCGTGATATTTCAGTGTATCGATATTTTCTTACACCCCTAGTAGTAACTGAGCACCATCTCAAACACATATTCGGAGCCCTACACAATGTTGGCTCAACTCTTTGGCATTGACCCTTTAGCAAAARATTTATCAAACCACCAAACAGATTTCAATAAAGCTTTCAGGAAGTAATAATGTTTTTARAACAGACTAACGTCTGGAGTTCAAGATGGCCGTCATAGCTAATCCACCTCAGCCAGAGTATAAATGTCCCCAAATTAAAAYTTTAATTGACTAATTTTATACTYAAGTTTGATGTGGTAGTAGCTGAGAGTCATCCTCAACATCTCATAAGGTCACGTTTTGTCTCCAGGCTTTAACCAAACAGCTGGAACACATCCAGAACATTTCAATTTAAAACTAAAACACCGGCAAGCTGCAGGTTGATCATTTTCCATGTTAGTAGAAAAGCATAGTTACCAGTGATGCACTGACCACTCGACTGCTCGCCTCCGTAGCGTTTGTGAGAKGGAGCGTAGAGGAACATGATGGCAAAGACGTACAGATTCCACATGCCATAAATGCCAGTGAAGAAGGCGCTGTTCACCTGCACCGTGTGATCTCCCCAGTGCCAGTGACCCTCATTCACCTGGACATGAAAAAAAATATGTTTTCCACACAACACTGCTCGGATGTTATTAAACTAAAAGCTGATTTTTTATTCTTTTTTTTTTCATCAGAGCCAGCTATCAAAGAGCTGATGAGACTCACCTGACTGATGATGAAGAAGATGACAGTCATGGCAGCGCAGAACAAGGTGACCAGCATCAGAAACTTGAACCTGAAGATAAGACCCTGCAGTGGACAAAAATGGAATGACTTAGGACCACCCCACTACTGAAACCAGGCACCGATCCAACACTCAGCTCAGAGGTGCAACTTTGTTTTCAGTTCAGCTCAGAAAACAAACTGAAACCTCACCTGAGCTGTTCATGACAATATAGCCAGAAAAAAAAAAACTAGAGAAAAGTACAACTTTTCAGGATCACCCAAAAGAAAAAAAAATACTTGACAAAAGGTCCTGGTGCATCTCAGTAATCCAGGTAAAAAATCAAAAAGAAAAAAATTGTATCGGTCTTCTGGACGGGTTCTTCTCTAA
>NW_013954157.1:24255-25958 GCF_001266775.1 Austrofundulus limnaeus
CATTGGTGAATGCCACAAATTCTCCTAAATCACTCGTACGCACAATTTAAGAACAAATCTGTGCGTACGAACGGTTCTTGCATGAGGCCCAATGGGTCCACTATCCTTCCAGTTTTTAATAATGTGTTGGACAATTTTAGTCATTTCTACAATCTACTTAGATATTTTCTCTGCTTGATGCCGATGATTGGACCCTTCTCAAACAAGCTAACTTCTGTTCCATGACCACAGGATGCGTCTTTCCACACGGTTAAGAAAAGAGAAGCAACTCATTGCACCAGTTGGAGTTAAAAAAAACTTGTTGAAGCTGAAAGATAAATCTACTTTAAATCCAAGTTATWTATATTTTCTCTTAATGCACTCAGAAATTTTTTGATGACCATGATTATGAATGTTGTTTAAAGGTTGAACAAAAGTGCTTCAATAAGTTTATATTTTGAACAAAAGGGCTCCAAACAAAGCATGAAAGGCTGCTCTTGCTTGTGAAGGCGCACAAGGAAAACACCTCTGATCTAAAGGAGAAATTTGAAGTTTAAGTAACATCAGTCACAGCTCCGGCTTTTCTTTGTAGAGTTCCAGGTTTTGTCAAGCCAAGCTACAGAAACAAAGCCCAGATATGCTGAACTCAAACCAAGTACTGAAGAAGTCTTGAGTGACACCTTAATATATATAACATATATATTAATCAAGATCAGGCAAACACATGCACAGAGTGAAATAACTTGGACATGAAAACCACAGAGACACACCTCGTAGTGCAGACGCCTGGCCTTGGACATGGCAGGCAGGGACGACCTCTTACCACTGATGTTGCGGAAGACTTGAAACACCATGAAACAGAGGAAGAGGAAGTAGAGACAGGCGCAGATCCCTGCCACGATTATGAAGGACATCTGAGGAAGAGTCAGTCAAAGAAACAAAACTAACAAAGAAACACTGAAGCTGAAGTTCCCCCACCTTTAAACTCTCAACTGTACTCACTTCTTTAAAGGCAACAACTCATTTATACCAGTTATTTACAATCAAATACATCTTATCAGTGATTAAATCTGTCCTAACGTCACTGAAATTAGAGCTAAAGTGATAAAAAGGAACTAGATAATCTTCATCTCATTTTTCAACAATGTGATACATGACACATCTGATGAAAATTGAAAATGTAAACAAAAACTGAGCAAGAAGCAGAATGTGCCGAAGCATTTCTTTTTTTCACTTAACAGAAATAAACATGCAACATGTTTACAGGCTGCCAACCAAAAATGTTTCCACACAGACTTCATGGTAAGACCCTGACAGTAAACATGAGATCAACTGTTAGTTTGAAGGATACAGCGAGCTCAGTTCCTACATCTGAGGCCCAGATGCTGTAGAAGGGATTGGTCAGCTGGACACCTCTGAGCAGAAAACACACACACACACACACACACACGGGCAAACAATGTAAATCATCAAGACAGAACAATAATTAATTAGGGATGCAAAAAAATTAATCGACTTATGATTAATTGTTGAATAATGGTTTGTTAGAGGAGTAGCATCATTCTAACTCCAGCAGAAGCGGTGGAGGTGGAGGGAGTAGCATCATTCTAACTCCGGCAGAAGCGGTGGAGGTGGGGGGCAGGAGGAGTTTAAACACATTCCAGCTCCCTCCGCTTCCCATTTTGTAAATTCTCACAGACGTAGTCTCGCGAGTTTTGGGTGCC
>NW_013954157.1:25968-30673 GCF_001266775.1 Austrofundulus limnaeus
GCAACAAGTTGCATGGATGGAGACCAGTGTGAGTTTGCTTTCGCTCACATCATCAAGTCCAAGAACAGATCCGTAAAAACTGATGACATCTGGAGGCCTGCCTGTGCCTCCACCACCTCATAATGCCCGCCTATGAGACCCTGGCCTCCTCCCAGTGTCAGAAGTCCTACTAAGGTAGACATACATTTATTTTTATATAGCTTGCATAAAAAGTTGTCTCCTACAGATTTATCACAATGTGTCTGTACGTTGTTTTTTTAATTACATTTTAGACCAGACTAGTGTCTTATACACTGACTGGCACCTTTGTGTTATTTATTTATTTATTTATTTTGCAGTTTGGGTGTGCCCTTGTTTTCTCTACCTAACGTGGCTTTGTATGTGTGTCTTGTCTTATAGATGGTGAACAAGTGGAACTCTTTGAATGGTCTGGAGCCGGCAGTCCGGACCAGTGAGGGACTGAGCTCTTCAACACCCGCATATGACACACATTCTGCATGCTGCACAGAGATTAAGGTTTGAAATAGTTGTTGGAAATTTGTGAATCTGCACCATCGTAAGTCACTTTTTGTAATAGTATAAACAAGAGAGTTTTATATTGTTTGCTTTGACTTTGAAAAAAGTTGGAGCATCACTCTTCTGTTTCTCTGTCAGGAGTTAAGTAAGGATTTCATCTTTTCTTTTTTTTTGGTAGGTAWATATATGGTTAAGTAGATAGTTTTGTATGACAATACRTTAAATTAAATAAAACTAGCAACACATTACATTCTGTTTTATTTACTTTGAAGAKGTGATTAGTAGGGAGACGAAAAACAATGTTTTTTTTTATACCAAGACTGGGCGAGTAGATCTTGGCAAACTGCTGACTTCAAAAATAGCTCTTGGTTCAATAAAGGTTGGGRACCCCTMGTTTAAACCTTATTTCAGTGTAGTTTTGCCTTCATCCACCAGAGGGCACTGCTTCTCTACCTCAGCCCTGTTAAACAGAGCAGGAAGCCGTCTTGATATGGGCGGGACCGCAAACACGCGAGTCTTATTTAATTTTATTTGCGACACAACAATAATAATGGACTACACCAAACTGGAAGGAAAAGTACCGAAGGCTGTACCAGTTCATCAAGCTGTATGACGCTAAAGACAAGAGAGCAGGACGACAGAACGGTAAGCTAACTTTAGCTAACATTAGCTTCCACTTGTAGAGTTTAACTCCGTGTGAAAGAACAAAACAAAAAAGTTACAGTCACTAAATTAATCTAATCTGTGTGATGTAATCCGGCCAGTAAACCAATCTAATGAACAGTGACTGACGTCAGATCATGCTGTGTAGCCCAACTAAAATAGAACCAGAGGGAATGTAAACAAACAAACAAACACAGGGTTCCTACAGCTTAAGACAAGTTACATTTAAGACTTTTTAAGACCTCTTTAATGCCACTTGAAATGAAATTTAAGACCCAATTCAAAATTAATACAAATGTAGGAAAAAAAAACAGTTGGTGACAATTTTACCCAAATGTTTATTGTAAAACAGAACAACTAGCTCGGTGAATTGTTAAAAAAAACCCAATAGCATAAATATTACCAATTATTTAAATATTTGAAACAATTTAAAATCATCCTACTTAGTATGTTAACATTTTTAAGACCTCTGAAAGATCGATTTAAGACATTTTAAGTCTAATTAAGGCCTTATTTTTGGATTGACAAATTCAATGCCTTTTTAAGACTTTTTAAGGATCTGCYGGAACCCTGAAACAATTGCCAGTACTCATTTGTATCTCACGTCTTTCAGGGATATTTTATTATGTTCCTAGTTTGTTTTTGAGTTATTCTTTATCTTAAATTATAACCTTATGTTTAAATTATAGTGTTTCATCTTCAGGGTGGATTAAGTGTTTTACTTGTTTTATTCTTTCATTTTTTCCAACTAGCAATTTAACAGACTCCTGTTTTGTTATATTTTATAAATATGCCAAAGTTTGATAATGTGAGAGAAATCCACATTTTTCTGTTCCGTCAGTGTTTACTCACACAGCTGGCACAATGAATTCTTAAAATAATACTGTACTTTTTTGTGTAAAAAAATTAGCCCTTCATGTTAAAGAAAGACTCTTGATTCAAGAGAACTATCAGGTTTTTAAGAAAATGGCCACTTATCAATTGTTAGTCGATTGATAAGATCAATCAACCTTAGATTAATTCATTAATCGATAACTTGCATCCCTAATGCTAATGTTTTCTGCTTGAGTAAAAAAAAAAGAACAAGGTTAAAACAAACCTCTCACACATGTCGAAGATGAAGAGGCAGAAGGAACCAAACACGATGGGTCCAACCTGCTTCCAGTAGACTGAAAAACGGTTCCTCTCCGTCTGGTCCTGAAGAGGAGGCAAGAGAAACTTCTAATTACTGGATCACCAGTTCWACAGGAGCCTGTGAGGCTCCAAGTGTGACCAGAATTCTTTCATTCCACAGCTAACTCCACAGCTGTGATCCAGAACATGAGGAGAAGAATTAAAGTTTAAACATCTAACTCAACTCTGCTAAACCTCTGATTAATCTGAGRGGCTGTCATCACAGGAACATCAAGCTGCTTGGAGATGGTCTTATAGTCTTTACAGGTCACACCTGCACACAAGTCAACTTGTACGGATTGTCTGTAAGTTATAAGGATTTTACGTCATTTTGCAGGTACACGGCCGCATAGAGCAATCTCATGGATTTTTTTCAAAACCTCATTTTCAAATTTATCTAACATATCAGAGCCTGTAGGATGATTTAAAAAACAATAAATAACATTAAATAGCCATCTTCCAACCTGTTCTGCCGCTAAAAATAAGTTTTGAATTMTTTCCGCTCTCCTTTCCTCCTGCTTTGCAGCGGGTGCTTTCATGTCAGCAGCCGATAGAACCTGCCCCCTGCGGGGGCGAGTTGTATGGATTTTTGAGGCTCTTTATACAGGRAAACATCCGATGAGGTTYACATGTATGCACCTGAGTTTTACATGATGTCCCTGTGGATAAATTCAGTTTCAGTCTTTTCTAGGAGAATTTTTTGTGTTTGTGTATAAATGTTTTTGTTGTTATGTCTACTCACTGTGCAGCAAATTACACCTTGGAGATAATAAAGATTCTTAAACTTGAATCATCCYTTTAGTCAAGGTCAAGTAACAATATAATTGTGCTTAAAAGATTCATTAAAAATGTAAAAATAAAAATTGTTTGCACTCTGGACAGAGTGGGTCAACAAACAGGGAGATCGGTGTACCATGAGATGTTCACCACAGAAAATGATCCAGAAGGACAGCAGCATGGAGTAGAAGATGCCCTGTCTGATGTCTCCAAACAGAAGCATCCAGGTCCAGTTAAAGCCCACAGAGAACCACTCCACTGGCATGTTGATGAATGTCATGGAGATACCAAGAGCAAAAATGACCCTGAGGAGAAAAAAAAACAACAACAATGAGACAAACAGGCTACAGCATCCCAAACATTGAATTAAATTATCTTCTCAACTTATTTTATTCCAAGAAAACATGGGAGTTGCAGAGCCTCTCTGGTCGCATTGGATTAAAAAGAAAAAGGTTTGAACATGACAGTTTGAATTAATTTTATTTTAATATAAAAATGAATTACAATGACATCCTTCAGTCACTTGCAAATGGCATGGAGTAATTCTTAGAAAGAGACACTTAATTRGGCTGCTCAAAATTATCAAGAGGCAAATTTAAATACAACACTGGACCAAACAAGTAGGTCGAGATAATTATTTCATCAATTCTGTTGCAACATTCATATTTACTTCCTCAAACTTAGCGGGCTGTGTGATGTCATGTTTTCTCTAATGGGTCACTTCAGAAGGGTGAACAAATCACACTGGATGGAAGTCATATTTAAAATACAAATAAAATCCGGTCAGATTTGAGCATTAACAGCCGCAGTGTGAACATATCCATAGAGCTCCCTGTCACATCTGCCTTCTAAGTTTAGTAAAATCTGAGGTTTCTCTTTCTGATACCTCTGTGGGCCAACATGAAAGGAGCCTCTGCTGAAGCTTTTACAGTATTAAAAAAATCATCTACTGCCCACAAATAGGCTTTGACAAGTCACACTTCTTAAGAGCTCGCTMGTCATCTGGGAATAAGAGCCCTGAGCTGGAAAAAACAGAGGGAGCTGTATGTGTGTGTGCGCACGCTTGTTCACACAAGTGKAGCATGTGTCCGAGTACCAGCTAGTACATTTTGTAATGTGTCCCAGAACAGCAGGAGGTTACACAAACTCTGGCTTCTGAACACAACTTCAGGTCCACTTAGCATGCCTTCCAACATACTCGTTCCAGGCAAAAGTACTTAATATCTAGATTTAATTMTCTAGAATTTGTCCAAAAATGCACACAAATATTTGACATCTTGAGTTTTAGCTTGTGTTGTCTAGGGTTGGGTACTAAAACTGGGTTCCATTATGGCACRGGTGCGAACATCAACGGTAGTACACGGACCGAAACACAACTCTAACTTCGGTGACAAAAAGAAAGCTATTAATTTGCGCCCTCTGGTGTTCACTGTTAACAGTGACAGCCTCGACAGTGTCGGCACACAATCTCAACAGATGCTCTTGTACGCGGTTCGACCCGGCTCGGTCTCGGCCCAATGCGTCTCCAAGCGCGCTCCACAGCCGCGCTGTCTCAGAACTTCCTCTCCGGTGGTTC
>NW_013954157.1:30683-33314 GCF_001266775.1 Austrofundulus limnaeus
GGGAGGAGCGTGGCAAAAATTTTACCAGAAATACGTCATTAATGACCGTGTCATATAGACTATTGCCCCTCGGGGATAGTAAAGTTTTACTTGACTTGATTTTACATGCAGTCCGGAGACGTAGAGAAAGTAATGCATTTCTTTTCACGTTATGGGATTACCTGAGAAGACGCCAACAGCGGGAGGCGGTTCCAGCTGCAGTCGCGGCTGCACTCGCTCTGGTACCGGGACCGGTTTCGGACAGACAGCGGGAACAGCTGATCAACATGTGAGGTAAATGTTCGCTACGTCAGACCTGATTTGAAAAATGTGTTTCCATCTCTTTTTTGCYCATTAACTCTTTTTCGAAAAACCCAAAAACCACCTCAAGCGAGCGTATCAACTTTGATGCGAATTAGAGAAAGTTTTTTCGAATCAAGCCGTTTCCATCCACCTTTTCTGATGCGATACTTCAAAATGTGCATTAAAAACCTTGATGGAAACACGGCTATGGAATAAGCAACAGATAATGAATGGATGGAAGTTGTGCATTAGCAGTGCTGCACCTACCATTATCCAAGGGGACTCCTCGCTCTGTCAACAGAGCCCAGCACCCTGTCTATCAATATCCCTCCCACCATGGGAGAGAAGATTGTAGCCATTGGACATAGCTAAAACGACTTCGACCCAGCATTGTTAACGTAGCATTACCAGCAATGGAGTGAGCAAATGTGCTGACAGGATGTTGTGGTTGCATAAAAACTTGCCCCAAACAACAAATGTAAAAAAAAAATTCAAAGTGTGAGAGCATTCCAACAACTCTGGTAAGTGACAAAAATWGCTGTGAAGGAGGAGCCTTACTTTTCCAGGAGGACGGGAGGTCTGGTCATGAGGGTGATGCGTCTCCAGTACCAGATCATGATGATGAGGATACTGGGRGTGAGAAAAGTCTTCATGGCAAACCAGACCTGGGTGAAGCCTCCATTCTGATGGATGCTCTTGAATTAAACATAAACATTGTCAAATGTTTGTGATGTACATAATATTTTTAACGCAGACCATCAATCGATATGAAAAGATGGTCGACCATGTGAGTCAGCAATCAACAGCACTTCCTAGAAACTTACAATGAGTTGAATGTCTTTGATTTCTCCGATGCCATCGTTGATCTTCTTCCGCTCAACGACAGGCAGGCGGATGTTCAGTAGATAGTACTTATGAGCCACACTCCCCAGCTCCATGAAGGGCAGAATATCACAGTTGTAGTGACGTCCTTCATTCTCAAGGGTCTGTTGGGTCAGAACAACACAAGACGACATATGAACAGGTTAAAACACATCAAGAACCAACATGATATAACACAGGATATTTTAAATCTCTTCACCTTGACTTCTGGTGATTTTATACAATTTGTTTGGTTTCATTCTGTTCTTTCTTATAGAGCAGTGTTTCAGTAATTCACCTCAGGAAAAGTTAAGACACATTGGAGTTTCCTCTGTTCCAGGGAATGAGCCATCTCCTTCCACTCGCTGACCTTGTCATCTCTGTAGGCCAAGCCAACATCAATGGTAACAACTGCTCCTTCCTCTGAAAAAACAACACATCTTCCAGTAATTTACTTGAAGATCAAATCTTAACAGGCACAAAAAAAAAACTTAAAGCAGGAAACTCCTTGTTGCCCTTCTGAAATAATTTATTAATTAAAGGCCAAGCAGTCTTTGAAGAAATGCATAACTCTCACCACCTTTCGTGCCAAAGTTTAACATAAAGATTATCAGGTAAGAGATCTCGGTTCTAGTTGAAAAATAAAGTTATGCACGATGTCGGGCTCAGAGCATGTGTTGTTAACGAGCTACTATCGCATTAAATATCTGTCAAATAGACTGAGCAATAAACATTGTGACTGTTAAAGTAGATTAGATAATTAAACTGACAATTGTTTATTTTAATCGTTAAGCTGCTTTTTTCTATTTCAAAATAAAAGGAAGTAGAAAAAGGGTCAGCTTGTTCCAAAAAGCTCCAAGGTGTCCAGATAGTCTAGTAGGAAGGTGGGGGTCCCATGCACCCGAAAGATATATTTTTTAACCTAACTTTTTGTACTCCTTAAGGTGTCTAGTAAATGGATTGTGATGGCACCAGAGCAAATTATTGTCCCATATATGTTTTATTGACCATCTTTAATGGCCGACCTGGATTTTCCATTGTGAATAATGAAAACTTTAAATCAACATAGCTCCTGAACTATACATCCGGCAGACACCATTCACACCGTTTTATTTTTGTCTTTTCATGGGAAATTGGTTGAAAAAGAGATTCCTATGATTAGATCATGTTTGATGCATAATAGCTGGAGTAAACACAAACAAATGCTAAAATTCGCCTAAACTGAATCGCAGGAACTTRTCCCCTGTACACACTATTGATATTTTTTGTCAAAGCTTTGTATTTTTATAATCTTCAACATGTAAACACAAGTTGATGATATCCACTTGAAATGTTGTCACTTGTATATTTATTGTGCCATTTTGTTTGCCATCCTGGATTTCCACAAATGCAAAAAATAGAATGTAAAATCAACATATTGGGCCTCATGCAAGAACCGTTCGTACGCACAGATTTGTTCTTAAATTGTGTGTACGAGTGATTTAGGAG
>NW_013954157.1:34314-37379 GCF_001266775.1 Austrofundulus limnaeus
AATTGTATTTTAAAGAAATTTTAAACTTGTCAAAAAGCTGTTACTGTTATTGTTGACCACAATTTTATTTATTGAATTGTCAATTTTTTTTATTTTTTATGTTAAAAATATATATATTTGTGTTGCTAAGCCTGAGTGGTCTGTTGGCTGACCTTTGTATTTGTTCAAATAATTGTTATGGGCAGGTTATAATATAAAAATGTTTGTCATAATCATGTCTTGTGATTATTTGACAGGAGTTTTACTTTTAAACTGTAAGTGTATTTAATTTAGCTATAACGCAAATACAGTACAAATTAAACCAAGATTTAGAATAATTATTATTTTGATCCATACATTAGTAATGTCTGACTGGYCCTCGTGACACTTTATGTTCAACAAATTGGGCCCCGAGGTCAAAAAGGTTAAGAACCCCTGATCTATATCCCAACTTCCCGCCATTACCACCGAGTTTGTGTGTGTCTGTGTGTGTGTTAGCTGCCCAGTGAACAGAGATCAGATGAAGAAATATAAAGAAATAAACAACTGCGTTAACGTGCACAGCACCAAGTTTTTTATTTAACAAATTCAAACAAGGAGCTTGGGACAAAAGTAGTTCTGAAAGCGAGCCTCATCAGCTCGCAGCTCCTGGGTGATGAAACTCACCAAATTCAGACCGGCTCTGAATTATCTGATGATTTAATTATGAATTAATTATCTGGTGAGTGCGTGACGTTCGCTTGCTCTCAGTAATTAAAGAAAAGTCACTTTCTTTATTTCAGAAAAAATAAAGATTCCTCCATTAAACAGAGACTGGCAGATGAGGAAAACAACCAAGTGCGTCTCGAGCAAATGAAAAGCATTTGACCTCAAAGTACACAAGCATCCAACTTCAAGTGTTGGATGTATTTTTGATGCTGGAAACGTGTTTGGTGTAGTATTAGCTGGTGGCATTAGCTGGTGGTGTTAGCTGGTGGTATTAGCTGGTGGTGTTAGCTGGTGGTGTTAGCTGGTGGTATTAGCTGGTTGTTTGTAGCCTCATCTTCCTATTTGGTAAAGGATCTGTTACACTATACCATTTTAGACAACTTATATTGACTTGTGCAAACTGTGTTCTGAATAAATCACTCATTAATTCAAGCCAACCGTTAGCATTACGGTGTGTACTATATGTCTGTGAGTGTCCCAGTAGATTTTTTTTATTCCATCTTCAGCGTAGACATCTATCATTGTTGACAAAACTTAGTGTGACAGGGTCTTTACAGATAAAGAACAGACAGGTACGTTCATGTCCACTGACCATTATTTCAAGTGGACAACATCAGCTGATTAAATCAATCCCTCTCTCTGAAGTGTCAGTCTGATTTAATGAGATTCAAACCACCTGGAAAAACCTTTACTAATTTATTACTGCAGRTACTTTAATGCACAAGGTTGCCATATTAAACTAGGAGGTTGGAGCTGCTCATAAATCTGCTTTTTTAAATGCTGATGCATAAATCTATTGCTTTTTTAACAAAGCAAATTTGTCAGCATAAAAGAAATATAATAATTGCATAACTTGAACTTAAAAACAAAACTGTAATGATTACTCAATGTTATTTTTAAAAAATAATGGCTTATATTTGGGGAAAAAAACCTTTCACATCTCAATTAAGAATGCACCTTGGCTCAAAACACTTAAAAAGGATTTCATAAAAAAACATTCATTAGTCTGCAGCATCTGGCAACAGGATCTGTCTGTGGATTTGGCTGCATCACTAATTTGTTTATCAGTGAACCGACCTGTAAACAACACAGAAATTCTTGACACATTTCCACTGAAGGAAACAATCCTAGTGACGAATGTCTGTAGTGTTTAGATGAGCTCAAACGATAAATTACCCAGCTACAGTTCCTGTAGCATCACCTCTTTTAGCAGCTTTAAACAGAGTTTGAGAACAGCAGAAACTGGATGCCAAAGAGACTCATTTTTATATGTTTTATATGTATAGACCACGTATTTCTGTCTTRGTTGAATAAATATTGCCATTACAAACACAATACTTTTCTTAAATGTGTCTGAGAAGAATGTCAACAAAACCCTGGAAACTGATGAGACAAAAACAATCAGGACCTTTGTCTTTGTTTGGTGAGTGAATAAATTCAATACCCTAAAATAAGAACTTGACAATGAACATAAAAAAATAAAATCACAAAAAATATTTGAAATATGTGACATTTGGCAGGAATTGCACTTGAATTCATGATTTGAACGTATACACATGGCTAAGGGTGTTGGTCAAATGATATCTTAGTTACAAAGCTTTTGGTTACAAGGTTTTGTTGACATTTTATCTTAGATTGTGAAACAATATTTACATAACTCCAGATATGCAAAAAATGCAGCAGAAAGAGAAATTCTGAAGCACTTTTACCAAAACGACCTCCTATACAAGCTTTAACAGTTGTTCCATCTGTTTATTTGMTTCTTACTGATATGGTTGTTCTTCTTAAACGCGATGTCAAACTGCAGGATGACCAGCAAGAACTGGAACCACGGGTTCATCTCCTTTTCTTGCATTGGAATGTGGACAGCAAATACAATGTTGTTGGCCTCGATCCTCTTGTTCATGGCCTCATCGAAGGACCGGATCTTGTCACACTGGTTAGGACCCCAAGGCATGAACCACTTCTTGTCTTCTCTGTACTTGCTTGTGTCCACACACTTCGTGGCCAAGTGTGTGACTGAAGTGGTGGGGCTGGGAGCTGTCGAGACAGAGGTATTAGGGTGAGATGTCGCACAATAACAGTACAACTGTTGGGCATCTGTAAATGTCAGGACAGATGCCAGTGAGTGGAAACAGCCTAGGCTGGACCACTGTGGAACATTTAAGAACCAACTGCCAGATTTATTCATGTATACTGCAATCTTTTCTTTTGTTTAAAGCATAAAAAAATCTAATCCTGTATTTGCTACCACTAATTTCAGACAGACCTTTGGATTCTTCAGTCTTTGCGGTGCACACTCTGATGGGGAAACAATTAATTACCGTATTTATTGGTGTATAATACGATCTCATGTATAATACGATCTCATGTATAAT
>NW_013954157.1:38379-39944 GCF_001266775.1 Austrofundulus limnaeus
AAATAAGGCCTTATTTTTGGATTGGTGAATTCAAGGCCTTTTAAGACTATTTAAGGATCTGCAAGAACCCTGGAACGAGGAGGCCTTTATTTAAAGCCAACTAAACGAAGAAGTATTTGTATCTTTTACCTTGTAAATTTATTTAATTGATTGAAAATCTATTTTATAAGGCTTTTTGGCAGGCCAGAAAGAAGTCACCTGCGGGTCGGATGTGGCCCGCTGACCTCCAGTTGAATAGCCCTGCTGTAAGTGCTCGAATTATGTTGGGGATCATTCTCAGCTACTACACCAGGTTTTAGCTCATTTTGTGTAAAATTTTAGTCGTTTTGTGTTTGTTAAGGTTAGAGTTGGCTGTGGCGGCCATGTTGCATGAGGCAAAAGTTATTCAGATGTGGAGGCACACCTAAAGCTTTCTGCAAGACTAATTTTGAGATATCCTGAGATATTTTGCTAATAGACACAAAGCATTATCGTCCGCCTTCCCCATTCAGCTGCGTGCGAAAAAGACACAAAGCAAAGGATTGTGTGTTTGAGGGGTAAAACCGAGGAAACGAGCCGATAAGGAGTCATGTTGATCCAGAGGGYAAAGAGGCAGCACCTAAGCACTGATTTACCGGAGGGAGGCTACTCAGTCGCGGACCGGAGAAAAGTTAGCTTCAGTCGCCTCTGGTTTCCGAGAAGACGTTTATGACCGACAGAGGGAGGTGTATTTAATTAACACAAACTRAAAACTTCGACTTTCCTCCTTCTTATTCAGCTGTTTACATTTTTATGCTAGCATTTCAACAGGCACGCGCGGACCAATACAAGCTAAAAAGAAAAAAAAAGTCAGACGAAGAAGAAAAACTTACCGATTTAAAATAAACGAAGAAGAAAAACTTACCGATTAAACCGCCGACCATAAAGGCGAAAGCCTGAAACAAAAGCAGAATAACTCCCACTATCACCAACTTTTTGGTGCTCATGTTTTCAATGATAGCGCCCGCCATCGTGAAGAAGACACCGGGTGTAAAAATATGTCACACCGAGCAAAAAAACAATAATGTGGCGGAAAGAAAGGATGTATCCACGGTAAAATGCTGGGAATGCGAGCTGAAGCCCCTCCACTGCTCTGCTCCTGCCTTTCAACTTKGAAGGAGGGAAAAAAATAATCACATGACCGCAGGGAGCAGAGCTTTTTTTTCCCCCTGAACAGACAACACTAGACCCGGGGAAGATCTGTGGAGTGCCGCCGCATTGCATCCCAGGCTGGGAATTCAGGTTACCGTGTGATGATAGCGCCCCCGTGGCGCGAGGACAGCCTGGTCTGCAGAGAGGGTCCCAACTTCAAAAGGGTCTACACAAGAGACAGGTATATTAATAAGTCCCAACATTAAACTGATATAATCATAGACTATACAGGTGTAGTAATAGACTCAGGTACGGACAGGTGTATTTATAAACTCAACTATAGACAGGTGTATTAATAGACTCAACTATGGACAGGTGTATTAATAGACTCAACTGTGGACAGGTGTATTAATAGACTCAACTGTGGACAGGTGTATTAATAGACTACTATAGAC
>NW_013954158.1:0-500 GCF_001266775.1 Austrofundulus limnaeus
ATCCCTGTGCACCAGTGTCCCTGTTCACCAGTGTCCCTGTGCACCAGAGTCCCTGTTCACCAGTGTCCCTGTTCACCAGTGTCCCTGTGCACCAGAGTCCCTGTTCAATAGGGTCCATGTCCTCCAGGGAGGACATTTAGCTGTAAATATTCACACATACTTTATCAGCTACACTAACTTCCTGTACCTGAATTCATCCATTACAAAATGTTGTTACTGACATTTAAAGCACTAAATGACCTAGTAGCACCACTCTATCTCTCCAATCTTTTGCAATCTCATATTCCACCACGCCAGCTCAGGTCCTCTAATCCAGGTTTTCTAGTCATCCCAACACGTAGACTCTCCACTATGGGTGGCAGATCTTTTAGTGTTGCTGCCCCAACTTTCTGGAACTCCTTATCTTTGTCAATTTGTTCTTCTGGATCTCTGACGGTTTTTAAACCTCAAGTTAAGACCTTCCTCTTTTCCTGGTACTTCAACTCTCTTTAGTTCTGTAC
>NW_013954158.1:2643-3488 GCF_001266775.1 Austrofundulus limnaeus
ACACACACACACACACACACACACACACACACACACTGTCATCAAGTGACAGGTGGGACAGTTTGGCTCCATCTGGTGGAACATGAAGGAACTGCAAACAGATGTTCTCATCAGGTTTAGTTGAGGCTCCTGTTCAACATCCAGAGGTCACATGACCTGAACCGACCAATCACTGATGGTTTTATCATTTAAAACTCATCTCCAAAGAAGCATTTACACTCGTTCGTAGATGCGTGTGTGTTAGTGCAGCCACTGACCGTATGGAGGAGTGGGCGTGGCTTGCAGTCTTGCTCAGGTACTTGGACGCCACCTGAGCGTTTTGTCTCATCGTCATGACGACCTGGGACTCTGCTGTCTTCAGGTTGTTGTTCTCCGATCGCAGCGCGTCCACCTCCACCTCAAACGAGACAAACACGCCGCTGTTAGGCTTGTTTGTTGTTTGTTTCTGTTCAGAGTGATGAAGGTTCTGCTGCTTTCATGTAAACATAATAATAACACTTTGAGCTATAAAAGTCCAGATTATCCCGGACGAGCCCCCAAGTCCAAATCAATCTGCGTCATTGGCTTCAACATGAAGAAAGTTTGATAAAAAGTTGGGACAAAAGTTAAAGCAAACAGGAAGCACCAACTGAAACCGGTAAATCACACCTGCTCAGGTGCAGCCAATCAGGAAACAGATTAAGCCGGCAGTAGAATGTATGAACACATACTGTACATGTTTGTGTCAGACTGACTCACCTGGAGCTGCTGAAGCTCCGCCTTCAATTTGGAGACACTGTTTTCTGCTTTCACTGCTCGCCTCTAACACACACACACACACACACACACACACACACACACACACA
>NW_013954158.1:4488-5997 GCF_001266775.1 Austrofundulus limnaeus
CCATACAAGTGTGTACTGAACCTAAAGCTCTGTTAGATACGGTTCGATACGGGTACATGTACTGTTGCAGCCCTAATATTCACCTCTGCCATTTGGCAGTTCCTGGGTTTTAAAGGTATAACTGTCAAACGGCAGAGGTCTGGTGGTTCTATTATGTTCTGTAGTAAACAAAATATTGGTTTATTTATTAAAACTTCTAAACTCTTCTGGACCTGGTCCAAACACCTGGTTCTGACGAGTCAGGTGTCCAGTTCCACCGGTCCAGCCAGCAGGATCTAACATGACCTCTGCTGCGTCCACAGAGTTCAAGATGTCTGAAGAGACCCCACCTGTGGGAGAGCCGTCCCAGTCCCAAACCCAAACCCAGTCCACCCTGTCCCCGTCTCAGGCCAGGTCCCAGTCCCAGCCCGGTTCCAGTTCGTCCAGCGGGCCGACCTCAGCCAGTCAGTCTTCCAGCGGTTCTGGGACTTTGAGCAGCCTGGAGACCATCCCTGTGACCCTTTCATCGGTCCCAGAGGAACCAGAACCACAACCCTGGGGCCGACTGCTGCCCATGGCCCCTGGCTTCAGGAGCCACGGTGAGCAGCGTGCTAACGATGCTAACGCTATGACCAGCACCTGTTTGTTTGTTTGTTTGTTTATTTGATTACAGACTGTGTAGAGCTGCTACATTTTTACACCTGTAAGGGGTCCACAGACCCAAAAAGTTTGAGAAACCCTGGTGTAGAGGACCAGTACCTGTTTGTTTATGTTTGTTTGTTTACAGACTGTATAGAGGACCAGCACCTGTTTGTTTGTTTACAGACTGTATACAGGACCAGTACCTGTTTGTTTATGTTTGTTTGTTTACAGACTGTATATAGGACCAATACCTGTTTGTTTGTTTATGTTTGTTTGTTTACAGACTGTAAAGAGGACCAGTACCTGTTGTTTATGTTTGTTTGTTTGTTTATGTTTGTTTGTTTACAGACTGTATAGAGGACCAGTACCTGCTTGTTTATGTTTGTTTGTTTGTTTGTTTACAGACTGTATAGAGGACCAGTACCTGTTTGTTTATGTTTGTTTGTTTGTTTACAGACTGTATAGAGGACCAGTACCTGTTTGTTTATGTTTGTTTGTTTACAGACTGTATAGAGGACCAGTACCTGTTTGTTTATGTTTGTTTGTTTACAGACTGTATAGAGGACCAGTACCTGTTTGTTTATGTTTGTTTGTTTACAGACTGTAAAGAGGACCAGTACCTGTTTGTTTATGTTTGTTTGTTTGTTTACAGACTGTATAGAGGACCAGTACCTGTTTGTTTGTTTGTTTATGTTTGTTTGTTTACAGACTGTATAGAGGACCAGTACCTGTTTGTTTATGTTTGTTTGTTTGTTTACAGACTGTATAGAGGACCAGTACCTGTTTGTTTGTTTGTTTATGTTTGTTTGTTTACAGACTGTATAGAGGACCAGTACCTGTTTGTTTATGTTTGTTTGTTTACAGACTGTATAGAGGACCAGTACCTGT
>NW_013954158.1:6997-8383 GCF_001266775.1 Austrofundulus limnaeus
TCTGTCTGACCTCCACCTGTCTCTCTGTCCTCCACCTGTCTGTCCTCCACCTGTCTGTCTGACCTCCACCTGTCTCTCTGTCCTCCACCTGTCTGTCCTCCACCTGTCTGTCCTCCACCTGTCTGTCTTCCACCTGTCTCTCTGTCCTCCACCTGTCTGTCTTCCACCTGTCTCTCTGTCCTCCACCTGTCTGTCCTCCACCTGTCTGACCGTCCTCCACCTGTCTCTCTGTCCTCCACCTGTCTGTCCTCCACCTGTCTGACCGTCCTCCACCTGTCTGTCCTCCACCTGTCTGACCGTCCTCCACCTGTCTCTCTGTCCTCCACCTGTCTGTCCACCACCTGTCTGACCGTCCTCCACCTGTCTGTCCTCCACCTGTCTGACCGTCCTCCACCTGTCTATCTGTCCTCCACCTGTCTCTCTCTGTCCTCCACCTGCCTCTCTGTCCTCCACCTGCCTCTCTGTCCTCCACCTGTCTGTCTGTCCTCCACCTGTCTCCCTGTCCTCCACCTGCCTCTCTGTCCTCCACCTGTCTCCCTGTCCTTCACCTCTCTCTGTCCTCCGTCTGTCTGTCTGTCTGTCCTCCACCTGTCTCTCTGTCCTCCGTCTGTCTGTCTCCCTGTCCTTCACCTGTCTGTCTGTCCTCCACCTGTCTTTCTGTCCTCCACCTGCCTCTCTGTCCTCCACCTCTCTCTCTGTCCTCCACCTGTCTGTCTGTCCTCCACCTGCCTCTCTGTCCTCCACCTGTCTCCCTGTCCTCCACATGTCTGTCCATCAGGAGGGTTCTGAGGTCTTCGTGAAGGACTACAGTAATAACGGGACATTTGTGGACGGCGTTCGGGTCGGGCTGAACAAGATGCTTCCTCTGACCAACAACGCCGTCCTCTCTCTGTCTGAGCCACGGAACAAAGGTGAGACACCTGACTGACCTCACCTGCCAGGCCCCGCCCACCCGTCTCACCTCCTGTCTGTCTGCAGTGTTTGTCTTCATCAACCTGATGNTAGAGGACCAGTACCTGTTTGTTTATGTTTGTTTGTTTGTTTACAGACTGTATAGAGGACCAGTACCTGTTTGGACGGGACTCTGGGTGTCAGTATGTTCTTGATGATCCTCATGAAAAAGGATCCAAAAAGTTCAGAATCTACAGCAAGAAACACTTCAGGATTTACAGAGTGAGACTCAGAACCAGAACCATCAGTACCTGTGGCTCAGAACTGTTTCACTAATTCTGTCTCTCTGTCCTCCACCTGTCTCTCTGTCCTCCACCTGTCTGTCCTCCACCTGTCTGACCTCCACCTGTCTCTCTGTCCTCCACCTGTCTGTCCTCCACCTGTCTGACCTCCACCTGTCTCTCTGTCCTCCACCTGTCTGTCCTCCACCTGTCT
>NW_013954158.1:9383-9971 GCF_001266775.1 Austrofundulus limnaeus
ACTCAGGTGTGTGTTGTAATGACTCAGGTGTGTGTTGTAACGACTCAGGTGTGTTGTAACGACTCAGGTGTGTGTTGTAACGACTCAGGTGTGTTGTAACGACTCAGGTGTGTGTTGTAACGACTCAGGTGTGTGTTGTAACGACTCAGGTGTGTGTTGTAATGACTCAGGTGTGTTGTAACGATTCAGGTGTGTGTTGTAACGACTCAGGTGTGCTGTAACGACTCAGGTGTGTGTTGTAACGACTCAGGTGTGTGTTGTAACGACTCAGGTGTGTGTTGTAACGACTCAGGTGTGCTGTAATGACTCAGGTGTGTGTTGTAATGACTCAGGTGTGTGTTGTAATGACTCAAGTGTGTGTCATAACGACTAAGGTGTTTTGAAACGACTCAGGTGTGTGTTGTAATGACTCAGGTGTGTCGTAATGACTCAGGTGTGTGTTGTAACGACTCAGGTGTGTGTTGTAATGACTCAGGTGTGTGTTGTAACGACTCAGGTGTGTGTTGTAATGAATCAGGTGTGTGTTGTAACGACTCAGGTGTGTGTTGTAATGACTCAGGTGTGTGTTGTAACGACTCAGGTGTGTGT
>NW_013954158.1:12358-20250 GCF_001266775.1 Austrofundulus limnaeus
GTCTGTCTGTCCTCGTGTGTCCTCATGTCTCCGTCTGTCCTCATGTCTCAGTCTGTCCTCATGTCTCAGTCTGTCCTATGTCTTCGTGTCTCCTCATGTCTCCTTATGTCTCTGTGTGTCCTCATGTGTCCTCATGTCTCTGTCTCCTCAAGTCTGTCTGTCCTCGTGTGTCCTCATATCTCTGTGTGTCCTCTTGTGTCTGTCCTCATGTCTCTGTGTCTCCATGTTTCTGTGTCTCCTCATGTCTGTCTGTCCTCATGTGTTCTCATGTCTCTGTCTGTCCTCATGTCTCTGTATGTCCTCATGTCTCTGTCTGTCCTTATGTCTCCTTATGTCTCCGTATGTCCTCATGTCTCTGTGTCTCCTCATGTCTGTCTGTCCTCGTGTGTCCTCATATCTCTGTGTGTCCTCTTGTGTCTGTCCTCATGTCTCTGTGTCTCCATGTTTCTGTGTCTCCTCATGTCTGTCTGTCCTCATGTGTTCTCATGTCTCTGTCTGTCCTCATGTCTCTGTATGTCCTCATGTCTCTGTCTGTCCTTATGTCTCCTTATGTCTCCGTATGTCCTCATGTCTCTGTGTCTCCTCATGTCTGTCTGTCCTCGTGTGTCCTCATGCCTCTGTATGTCCTCATGTCTCTGTCTGTCCTCATGTCTCTGTGTCTCCATGTCTCTGTGTGTCCTCATGTCTCTGTGTCCTCATGTCTCTGTATGTCCTCATGTCTCTGTCTGTCCTTATGTCTCCTTATGTCTCCGTATGTCCTCATGTCTCTGTGTCTCCTCATGTCTGTCTGTCCTCGTGTGTCCTCATGCCTCTGTATGTCCTCATGTCTCTGTCTGTCCTCATGTCTCTGTGTCTCCATGTCTCTGTCTGTCCTTATGTCTCCTCATGCCTCTGTATGTCCTCATGTCTCTGTCTGTCCTCATGTCTCTGTGTCTCCATGTCTCTGTGTGTCCTCATGTCTCTGTGTCCTCATGTCTCTGTGTGTCCTCATGTGTCTCTGTCTGTCCTCATGTCTCTGTGTGTCCTCATGTCTCTGTCTGTCCTTATGTCTCTGTGTCTCCACGTCTCTGTCTGTCCTCATGTCTCTGTGTCTCCATGTCTCTGTGTCCTCATGTCTCTGTGTGTCCTCATGTCTGTCTGTCCTCATGTGTCTCTGTGTCTCCATCAGGATGGAGGGCGGGGAACTCTTCCAGAGAATCAAATCTCAGCAGCAGCTGAAGGAAAACGTGGCCAAGCTTTACTTCTATCAGATGCTCTGCGCCGTCCAGGTGCCACACTGCTGCTGCCATGGTAACGTCAGGTGTGTCCCCACAGGTAACTCTGCTCGTCTCTCAGTATCTCCACAGCAACGGGATCATCCATCGGGACCTGAAGCCGGAGAACATCCTGCTGGCGTCCAACGAAGACATTTGTCTCATAAAGGTAGACCTGCTGGTCTCCATCATCCACGTCTTCCTCGTCTGTCTAGAAACAGCTGATTAATCCCGCCCCCCTCACCTGTGTTTCAGGTGACAGACTTCAACCAGTCCAGGATCCTGGAGGAGGCGGCCCTCATGAGGACTCTGTGTGGGACCCCGTCCTACCTGGCTCCTGAGGTCTTCACCAACGCCTCCACCACGGGCTACGGGCTCGCCGCCGACGCCTGGAGCCTGGGGGTCCTGCTGTTCGTGTGGTAGGCTCCGCCCTCCTCGGGCACACCTGTCCCACCTGGTTCCTCAGAGTCTGACCCGTCTGTCTGCTCCCTCCAGTCTGAGCGGCTACGCCCCATTCCACGAGAGCTTCAGCAAGCACTCGGTGACGGAGCAGATCATCAGGGGCGAGTTCACCATGGTTCCTGCCAAGTGGACACAGGTCTCCAACCAAGGTACCACCAGAACCAGAACCTGCTGCACCGGTTCCACACAGGTTCAGAACCAGTTCTACACAGGTCCTGCAGCTCGTCTTATTGTCTGTCAGAACCTTCAGTTCCTCTGAACAAAGATTAAACTGCTTCATTCCATGATGATGGTAATGACAATGATGATGATGATGGTTCTGAGCTCTGACCCGGTTCTTCTCTTTGTTTCAGCTAAAGATGTGGTGAGGAAGCTGCTGGTGGTCGACCCAACGAAGAGGATGACTATTGATGAAGCTCTGCAGCATCCCTGGTTACAGGCAAGTGCTGCAGCCGCAAGAGTTAGTGCAGCTGCAAGAGTTACTATAGTCACAAGAGTTACTGTAGTCACAAGAGTTAGTGCAGCCGCAAGAGTTAGTGCAGCCGCAAGAGTTACTATAGTCACAAGAGTTACTATAGTCACAAGAGTTACTGTAGTCACAAGAGTTAGTGCAGCCGCAAGAGTTACTGTAGTCACAAGAGTTACTGTAGTCACAAGAGTTAGTGCAGCCGCAAGAGTTAGTGCAGCTACAAGAGTTACTATAGTCACATGAGTTACTGTAGTCACATGAGTTACTGTAGTCACATGAGTTAGTGTAGTCACATGAGTTACTGTAGTCACATGAGTTACTGTAGTCACATGAGTTAGTGTAGCCGCAAGAGTTACTGTAGTCACAAGAGTTAGTGTAGCCACAAGAGTTACTGTAGCCACAAGAGTTACTGTAGCCACAAGAGTTACTGTAGCCACAAGAGTTACTGTAGCCACAAGAGTTACTGTGGTCACATGAGTTACTGTAGTCACATGAGTTACTGTAGTCACAAGAGTTAGTGCAGCCGCAAGAGTTAGTGCAGCTGCAAGAGTTAGTGCAGCTGCAAGAGTTAGTGCAGCAGGAGTAGTACTGCAAAGACTGTAGTACTATAGCATGAGGATTATAGTTCTACAGAAGCACTGCAGGAGTACTACAGCAGGGGTACTGTGGAAGTGCTATGACAGGAGTACTACAGTAGTACTATGACAGGAGTACTGTAAAAGTACTATGACAGGAGTACTGTGCTGTAGAAGTACTATGACAGGAGTACTACATTAGTACAATGACAGTACTCCTGTCATAATACTATGACAGGAGTAATACAGTAGTACTACGACAGGAGTACTGTAAAAGTACTGACAGGAGTACTACAGTAGTACTGACAGGAGTACTGTAAAAGTACTATGACAGGAGTACTACAGTAGTACTATGACAGGAGTACTGTAAAAGTACTGACAGGAGTACTACAGTAGTACTGACAGGAGTACTACAGTAGTTCTATGACAGGAGTACTGTAAAAGTACTATGGCAGGAGTACTACAGCAGGGGTACTGTAGAAGTACTATGAGAGGAGTATTACATTAGTACTATGACAGTACTCCTGTCATAGTACTATGACAGGAGTACTACAGTAGTACTATGACAGGAGTACTGTAAAAGTACTATGACTGGAGTACTACAGTAGTACTATGACAGGAGTACTGTAAAAGTACTATGACTGGAGTACTACAGTAGTACTATGACAGGAGTACTACAGTAAATGACATCAGTCCACAGAGACATGTTGGTCACAGGGTCAGCTCAGATGCATCATGGGAAATGTAGTCAGCTGACTGTGGTGTTTTCAGGATCAGGAGATGTTGGCGACCGCTCGTCGACTCATGTACCCGTCAGAAGGAGACGCTGCTCCTCCTGCTCCTGTTTCTCCTCCCACGGTAACACACACACACACACATTTATCCAGTGACTCCATCTCTAACCTGAACTTTGACTCCTCCCACCAGCAGGGGGCGGAGTCATCAAGAAAAGTTTCAAGAAGGAAACGAGGAAGAGAGGACAACAGCGAGGATCATCCAGTGAAGCGGCGCCAGGCTCCGCCCCCTGCTCCAGTGTAGAGGACCTGAAGCTGCTGTACAGTTTTTGTCTTCATTTATATTTATGTTGTTTTACTTTTTAAAGATTTTCTTTGATTCATTAACTGTTTGTTTGTTTGGATGGTCTGATGTGGACCCGGCCCATCGCTCTGGTTCTGTTCTTTAAAGCTCAGACCGGTTCAGTCTTTGCAGCTGTTAAAAACTCTAAGCTGATTAAAAACTGTTTAAACTCTAAATCATTTTTTCTGCCTTTAATGAAGCTCATTAAACACTGAGATTAAAGAGTTTTACAAGAATGCTCGTCGCCGCTCATTCTGCAGCTTTCGTATGTTTTGTGTGGCAGCCATTTTGAATCGGTTAGATTCCGAAGCTTTATCATGACAGACATACTGTATTTCTCACTATATTCAATAAATAGACAAGCAGAACACTGGGCATTTATTTTGAAAAGACATTGATTTAGGTTGAAAGATGGCTTTTATTTTGGTGAATTAAGGCACAGATATGACAGTGCCTGAATGTTGAAGATGTTAAAGGTTCAGCCAGCAGAGGGCGATGCTGTAATGTCAAGAGTTTCTGAAAAACTGAACAGAAGTTTTATTTTTGAACACAGGAAAACACTCAGCTGATGGCCTCTCTGGTCCGGTTCAGTCAACGGGTCAACATATTTTAAGATGCTTGTCAAAATATTCAAACAGAAATAAGAATTAAACTACATTTCCCATCATGCAGCAGGCCTGTCTGAAGGAATTCCGACTATATTAGAAATATAAAATAATCTCTAAATGAAAACATTTGACATGAAACCATGAAAACTAAAACCTAATTAATAAAAATTGAAACATTATAGCTTAAAACAAGAATATACTGTTTATGTATATATATAAATAAACTTTAAGACATCTTGTGTTTTAATCTCGCTGGATCTCAGCTGAAAGTTTAATAAAACTGAGTAACGGCTGTCTCCTCATCAGGAGCAGTTTGTCCTCCGGCCTGCAGGAGGCGCTGGGCTCAGACTGACCCTTCAGGAATGAAACAGGAAGTGAGAAACTAAATCAGCTTTATTCAGGTTTTTGTTACAAACTGTTAAAGTGCGTAAAGTGATTAAATTTAATGATATAAAATCTGTGGAACAAGGTGAGGAGAACCATCGTTTCCTCATTGTTTCCATCTCCGATTCTGAGGATGATGAATAGGCTCCGCCCCCTCTGACATCACAGCCTGGCCCGGCGACGGTCTCTGACGCCGTACAGCACGGCGTGGGCTTCGTCAAACGAGTCGCCAACGGCCGACCGGACGCGGCTCATCCAGCGCTGCAGCTGGGGGCGGTCCTTCAGGATGTCCCGCCCCCCTCCCAGAGGCTGCAAAACACACATGGAGTGAGCGCTTAGAGACCTTCCCCGAACAAGCCCCGCCCCTCAGCCTCCGACGTCTCACCTGCATGAGCTCACAGGCGGCGAGCAGGTCGGCCACGGTGATGTCATCGCCACAGAGGAACGCCTGCCTGCCGAGGAACATGGACTCCAGTTTGTCCAACGTGTCCTCCAGCTCGGACAGCGCACGCTTCAGACGCACCTCGTCCACCGCCGGAGTGCCAAACTGCGTGGGGAGCAGCACCTGATGAGGGGGCGGAGTCTGACATCAGGTGTGTTCACAGGAAGCGTGTATTTAAAGGAAGTGTGTAAACAGGAAGTGTGTGTTTAAAGGAAATGCGTAAACAGGAAGTGTGTTCACAGGAAGTGCGTAAACAGGAAGTGTGTGTTCACAGGAAGTGCATAAACAGGAAGTGTGTGTTCACAGGAAGTGCATAAACAGGAAGTGTGTGTTCACAGGAAGTGTGTAAACAGGAAGTGTGCGTAAATAGGAAGCGTGTTAACAGGAAGTGCTGTGTTCTGTATGCTTCATTCTTTTGTTTGTTGTATACTTATCTTTTGTTCTAATAAAATTTGGAGGAAAAAATGTGTTAACAGGAAGTGTGTAAATATGAAGTGTGTGTTAACGGGAAGTGTGTATTCACCTCCAGGATGAAGACTTTAGCAGCTTTCATTCGTGTGTTCATGTGGTGCCAGGCCGTGTACTCGTCCACACGTGCACGTTGCTCTGGTTGCCGTGGATACCAGTGCTCGGGGACGTCGAAGGTGGTGGCCAGGTACTTGAGGATGGCATCGCTGCAACACAGGTACAGGTGAGTTAGTCATGAAGTTTCACGTGTTTAACAGGAGAGGACATTCCTGCAAGCTCACCCCAAAGGTCAGACTGTGTAATGCTCAGAGGTACTTCAGGTTTTCTGTACTGCTCCTACACATACCTGAGTATTTGTGTGTATTTACCATAGATTATGACACATTACTGGAAAGAGTGGAGAGCTGGGCAGGACTCTCTGGTCCAGTACTCAGCTGGTTTGAATCTTACATAAAGAACAGGGATCTCTTTGTTTCTACAGCTGACTTCTCATTAAAGTGGACAGACGTCAGATGTGGGGTACCCCACGGTTCAATCCTAGGACCCCTCTTATTTAACATCTTTATGCTCCTGCTAGCTCAGGTTATAACAGGAAATAAGATCAGCTACCACAACTGTGCAGATGATCCACAGCTCTACATTACGATGTCACCAGGTGAGTCTGAACCTATCCAATCACTGAACAGATGCTTGGAACAGATAAATGTGTGGAGGCGCCAAAACTTTCTCCAGCCGAACAGAAACAAAACTGAGGTTATCATCTTTGGACCTTAAGAGGAACAATCTACAGTCAACTCACAGCTTCAACTGCTACAGCTAGAAAGTGCTGTCAGGCTGTAGTCTGGGTGTAGAGATGGACTCTGACCTGAACCTTCACCTGAACCTTCAGAGCCACATGAAGACAGTTACAAAGTCCTTCTATCACCTGAGGAACATTTCCAGGATCAGAGGACTAATGTCTCAGCAGGATGTAGAGAAACTCATCCATGTGTTTATCTTTAGTCACATTCATGATGGTCTTCACAGGTCTGCCTAAACAAACCATCAGACAGCTGCAGCTGAGCCAGAACCCTGCTGAGGACAGAGCACATCACCCAGTCCTAAAGTCCTTTCACTGGCTCCCTGGAACTCAGAGAAAATACTTTAAAATACTGTTTATAAATCACTCAATACTGTTATTAGTTTATAAATCACTCAATGATGTTATTAGTTTATAAATCACTTAATGCAGGGCTATTTAACTAAATTTCTCCAGGGGCCACAGTTACTGCTGGTCAACAGCCGAACATCCAGCAATTAAAGTCATTATGTAAACAAACCAAGTTTAACAAACATCTGTTACCTTTGAAAGAGTTTGTTTTGCTGCATTTAATCGTGAATACAACATACAGAACCCTATAAAAGTAGTGATAATTAAACAATATCAAAAACAAAAAGAACACATTCTGCCTATTTAACACAAATATTCTTGATTATGTCAATCAAGAGTGACTTGCCAAATTTTCAAACCACTTTCATAGTTTTATCTTCAACTGCTTGTAATTTTAACTCTTGGGTGTTCATAGAAATGTTTTTTACCAGCTTGTAGTTAAGATAACTAAAAGAACTTAATTAAAGTAGAAACCAGGGCTTTGGGCTGAAGAGATGAATGAAGCTGCTAGTTGAATAGCCCTGACTTAACGGCTTAGCACCACAACACATTTAAGATCTGCTACTGTTGTATCAACCTTCCAGACCTGTCAGGTTTTCTGGTTCTGGTCAACTCTGCATCCCCAGAACCAGAACCAGAACCAAACATGGAGAAGCAGCATTCAGCTTTTAGGCACCGCAAATCTGGAACAAACTCACAGAAAACAGACGAAACTCTGATCCTTTAAATCAAGAGAGAAAACCCACCTGTTTAGAGCTGCTTATGAAACGTAATAAATGAAACATTAATCAACATTATGATGCGTAACAATGACACCTGACAAAGTGTAATACTTCAGTTAACTGTGTTTCTGTGACCGAGTATTCTTTTAGTGTTTTTATGAGGTAAAGCACTTTGAACTGCCTTGTTGCTGAAATGTACTTTACAAATAAACCTGATTGATTGATTGGTATTTGTGTGTGTGTGTGTGTGTGTGTGTGTGTGTGTGTGTGTGTGTGTGTGTG
>NW_013954158.1:20549-22064 GCF_001266775.1 Austrofundulus limnaeus
TGTGTGTGTGTGTGTGTGTGTGTGTGTGTGTGTGTGTGTGTGTGTGTGTGTGTGTGTTTGTACCTCTCTCTGAGCACGAATCCGTTGTCCACCATGACAGGAACCTTCTGCATGGGGTTCAGCCTGGTGAACTCTGGAGTCTTGTTCTCTCCTGCAAACACACCAAACTTCAATTATACTTACTGAAATACTTTTTACTTCCAGCATTAATTACATATTTTTTAAAACTTTTATTATTATGAATGCTTCTAATCTCTAATTCGGCAGCTTTGTGAAAACAAACAGTTCTGTTCATCTGAAGTTTTTACCTCAAAAACTTCCCTCTGCTCATTTTAAATCCACGTGAACAGAAGTGATTTTAATCACCAAACAGCATCAAAAACAATTAATGAAGTTTATTCTGGCGCCGAATTTATTATCAGCTTTTAATTATCTAAATTCGTGTTTTTATTTATATTTTTATTTACACGTTTTTACAAAAACTCTCATAATGTCAGATTTGAAGTGGAGTTTGGTGTAAAGGGTCAAAGTTCTCTCAGTGGGTCAGAGTCCGGATCAGAAGCTCTGAGCAGAAACGGCTCAGACTGCGGTTAGGTTAGGTTAAACCGGTCATCTTGTTAACTGGTTAGTTAACTGGTTAGTCATCTGGTTAACGGGTCACCTCTCCTCAGAGCCACGGTGTGGACTCGGTGCGGGATCTTGTTGCAGGTGAGCAGGATCAGTACAGCCCGGCAGGGCTGGGACAGCAGGTCCAGGTACACCTCCACCAGCCGACCTGCAGCCATGGACACGACGCCTGTTCACCAAATGGAAAATAAAAATAAAATAACCGGTTCGGTTCCGGACCCAACCCGCAGCCCGTTAACTGTGGAAGACCAGCCGCTCTTCCTCTGCGGACAGCTGCTGTCTGAGCGCCCCCTGCAGGCCTCCTCTGGTACTGCAGGAGAAACTGGTTAAACCGTTCAAACTGTAAACAGACTGAAGGTCTCTTGGAGGACAGACGAAACGTTTCACTAAACAAGAACCGTCAAGAGGAACTACTGATTTTTTCTTTTTGATAGTTAAACCGTCCTTTTTTTAGTTTGAAAAATAGTTTCTCAAATTATGGAAGCCCATTTCCGCCACCCTGATAAAAATAACTTGTATCTCATAATTATGATATACTATCCCATAATTATGACTTAGCTATCTCATAATTACTACTTATGACTTAGCTAAGTCATAATCATGAATTATCTCATAATTATGAGATTGCTAAGTCATAATTGTGAGATAATTCATGATTATGAGATACAAGTTTTATTTATTTTTTTATCAGGGTGGCGGAAATGGGCTTCCATACAAAACCGTTGATTTGATTGGTCGAATTTTCTGCACGAGACAGCGCGGGACTGACGTGACGTAAATTCAAAGTGTAGAAGAAGAACATGAGGAACTAACCTGAAGACGATTTTTCAAGTAAGGGCCTTGATTTTATTTTTTAAAAGGAACAGGGCTTTACTGCAGGATATATAT
>NW_013954158.1:22960-33078 GCF_001266775.1 Austrofundulus limnaeus
TAAAAAATACAAGATCTTTTGATTTCCTGCCCTTATAATAATCTTTACGCAACAAAACAAAATTAAAAAGTAAGATTAAAAGAAACCATCAAATTGTTCTTGAACTAATAATCCACTCTAGGCAGGTCATTTTTACATTTTTTGTTTGAAAAAGAGCAGGTAAAAGATACAAGTCTTTTGATTTCCTGCCCTTCTCAACTCATAACATTTAAATGTTCTCACAGCAGATAAACACATTAATCCCACATTAAATGAGCATTAAATCTTACTTTCTCATCCTTACATGTACATTTATTTATACATTTCTGATATAAATAATATTGAGACACCCATCCTACATAACATATTTCCCACTAAGCTCCTTTTTAAACATTTTTTAAGCTGGTTTAAGTTTGTAATTTTTGTTAAGCTCATCATTTAAACCATTCCATAAATCTACCCCACACACAAAGATAAACAAAAGCTCTTTTTGGTTGTTCTAATACATTGTTTTTTTTATTTATTTTCCTTTTCCTCTTAAATTATAACCCCCCTCTCTGTCACAAAACATTTTTTTGTATGTTGTGTGGAAGTTGATGATTTCTTACTTTAAACATAATTCAAATTCAAAAATACTTTATTGATCCCAGAGGGAAATTTGGTAATTGTACAATTTTGGTGAATTGTACAGTTTTAAATTTTACACGGTCCCAGAATTTCAATACGCTTGATTTTAAAAATAATGGGTTTGTATGTTCCCATATCCCACATTATACAGTATTCGAATTGATTTTTTTTTTGTATTACCGTATTTTTCGGACTATAAGCTGCAACTTTTTTCCTGAACTTAGAACCATGTGGCTTATAGTCCGGTGAGGCTTATACGGGGATTATTTTTCTTCAGCCACCAGGGGGCTCTTTAGCCGGAGGTGTGGTTGCCGCGAATAAAAGGAAGAAGACGAAAGCGTAATTTTGTTTTAGCTAGTAGCAGACACAACACGACGAAATATTGCTCTTCAAATTCAAACACGCTCATCATGGAAAAGAATAGAAGATCTTCCCATGATGCCGCTTTTAAGTTGAAGGCTATCATAATTGCGCAACAGGAGGGAAATAGAGCCACTGCACGTAAGCTCGGCCCGGGTTCTGAAAGGCTGGACTGCTACGTGAAGAGGATACCACAGCTTCAGAGCCAGCATAACCCCGGGATGACAACAGATACTGCTGTGTGACGCAGCTTTTCTCAGCTTGTTTAACTCCGAAACTGAAGAGGAGGACTTCGATGGTTTCAGTGCACCGGAGGACCATAAATGAGATGATTTGTTGTTTTGTTGGATCAGAAATTGTTAAAGAAAACTACCAAAAACAAGGTCAGTTAAATGAACCGTATTCCCCCGAACTTTAATTTCTAAAGGTTTGCTTTTTATGTTTTGATGTTGAATTCACTTTTTGATGACAATTTTGGGTGTACTGTTTTTTTTTTTTTTTTTTTGGAGGTGCGGCTTATAGTCTGAAAAATATGGCATGTACAACGGCTGTAAATTTGTTTTGTATGTATTACTCCAAACTTCCACACAATGTCATATGTCGAATGTGGTACAATGAGTATATTATACAAAATAAACAATGATTTGTATTCCAAAACTGATCTGATTCCCCTGAAGACAGCAACACTTTTGGCTAATTTTGATTTTACTTGGTAAATCTGTGGTTTCCAGCTAAATTTATCATCCAGTATAACACCCAAAAACTTGATCTCATGGACTCGTTCTAAATCAACATTATCAATAGTTATTTTAATTGTATTATTGTCTTGTTTATTACGGTTTCCAAAAACCAAAACTCTTAACTTCTGTAAGAATATTGATTTATTTTTGAATAAATTTAGGTACTGATTACATTTAGTATTTGTGTAACACCCGAGGTAACAACCTTGTTACAATTGTGTACTAGTTTTGACACGACTTAAGTTTCACTTAACTTAAATTTGTCTTAATTTATGTCTTTAATGTGCACCCAAGCATAGTTTTTAATGTATTTTCTTGTCAACAGGAAATTCTCAGACAAGAAATGATGTCCAGGCTGATGAGAAAAATAGAGCATGGCATTTCACAACAACCTCTGGACCTGGACTTTCTATTATTTACCTGCAGACAAGAGCTGTACCTCTGGGAAGCACTGTCGAGGCATATAAATATCCAAGCAGAGATTGTGCAGGCCCTACAAGACTTTCTCACACTGGTGATGGACCACATTGACCATGCTAATGTTCCACTGACCACAGCTGAAACTGTAACCAGGGCAAGGGGGCGTCCCATGTTTTTAATAGAAAAAGAGAGACTAGTTGAGCTTCTTCAGTTAAATTTGCCAGTGAATAGCATCGCAAAATTACTGGGAATTTCAGTCAGAACAGTTCATCAACGGATGGCAGAATTGAGTCAGTCTGTCAGCGAGAATTACAGCGATCTTACAGATGAAGAGCTGGATAATGCAGTCCAGCACATACATAATGAAATACCAACAGCAGGCTATTGGATGGTGAAAGGAAGGCTGAGGTCGATGGGTATCAATGTCCAGTGGAGAAGACTCGCAGCATCAATGCATCGCGTGGATGCAATGGGAATTCTTTCCAGACTGACTGGACTTGGCTGCATTGTGAGGAGAACTTATTCTGTCAGAGGACCCCTTTCACTGTGGCACGTGGACACTAACCACAAGTTGATAAGGTCAGTATGTTACTACTAACTGTATTAAAAGTTTAATGCTGTGATGGTACAGCTGTAAAAAATATAAAAGTGTGTTGCCTTGATTTAAATAAACCTCACTGAGATTTACTAATGCCACCAGGTACAACATTGTCCTTTTTGGTGCAGTCGATGGTTATTCCAGGAAGGTAAGATTTAACCTTGCTTTTCACAACTCTTTGTAAGACACCAGCTGCGTTTCCATTGCAAATGTGCGCAAAACTTTGTCGATATTCTGTTAATGTCGAAAAAACAGTTTCACAACTGCAGTGTTTCCATTAAGTAAGAAATGTTATTAAAGTCACGTGAATACGTTTGTTCTCATGATAAGTCATTACAAACATGGCAGCGATGGATGTAAACACATAGCATGTTGCTACCACGACACTAGCGCTCATCATCAGAGGAGACGTCGGCGTCTTATCGAGGCTTTCCAGAGACAAGTCCCTACTTGGGAGCGGCTACGTATGCTGTGTTTTTGGGAAATTGTAGTCGGTGAGTTTACTCTTTTATACTACTTCTGTGATATTACTACTACTTCTACTTCCTGTTATCTTCTTCATCATCGTCTTTTTCACCAGTAGAAACAGACGGTTGTTGATCACGTGACTCCTGTGATGTGAAAAAAGTGTTTCCATTGCAGTTTTGCGAAAAACACCAATTTCATTACGGCCGAAAAACCACCTCATCCTAGTGCAAAAACATTTTGTCGAAAAACGTAATTTTTTTTCGAAATTGACGTGTTTTCATTGAGCAAATTTATTTTCGAAATTCTAATTTGCGCATTTTCATGGTCAGTAGAAACGCAGCTTGTATGATATGTTTTCCTATCATGTAGGTGATGTGTTTGGAGGCTGCAACAAACAACCTGGCATCAACAGCTTTTGCAGCATTCAAAAAAACAACAGAGATACACGGCGTACCTTCAAGGTAAATTTTGCAATGTGCAGACAAAAAATAATTTGTTTATCACCAGATTAATTTTGTTCCCATTTGGAAATGGATATGCTGATGCTCGAAGGTGTATATTGCATTTTCTGTATTTGGACCGACTGATTTGAATAACTCTGTCATCTCTTTGTGACGTACAGGGTGAGAGGTGATCAGGGGGAAGAGAACGTGGACATAGCCAGATACATGTTCACCATTCGTGGAACTGACCGAGGGAGCTTCATGTCGGGAAAAAGTGTCCATAATCAAAGGTTTAGTATTAATCAATTTAGCAACTGTCACTAACAGTATTACATCAATTAAAAAAAGACATAATGTAGTTATGTCTCCAAGTTCTTGATTTGCTTTTCATTATATTTTATTTTCTGTCCTCAGAATCGAGCGTTTGTGGCGGGATGTCAGGACTTGTGTGACGTCAAAGTATTACGATGAACTTAATCTCCTGGAGATGGACCACCTACTTGATGTGTCCTCTTGCAGTAAGGCACATTCCTGTTAGTTCTGTGGGGCAAACAAGAAAGGTAGCACTCTTCAGTTTCAGAACTTAGAGATTAAATGGGAAGCACCTAAAGAAATATTTAATAATGGCTAATTTCATAGACATCATTTAGAAAATTAAAGTCTTACGGAAATCATGAATACTTTATTCTCAACTTTGCAAACTTTTTCCTTTACAGAAGATTTGTTTGCAGTCCACCTGGCATTCCTTACCAGACTTCAGAATGACCTGGCTGCTTTTGTGGAAGGTTGGAACCACCACCCGCTCAGAACTGAAGGGAACCGAACCCCTGAGCAGCTCTGGCAAACAGGAATGTTGCTTCAACCCGTCAACCAGCCGGAGAATCTTGAGGTTGTTATCAAACCTTTTTTGTTGTAAGAAATGTTGATACTGTGTTTGTTAAAAATAAGCTAAAAGTACAATAACTACTTTCAGGATATCCAGGAGCCCGATATTGACTGGGATGTTGCAGCTGATTTTGGAGATGATGTGCATGGAGCTGTGGTGGTCCCTGAGTTTGACTGCCCAATAACTGAAGACCAGTTGGTGGATTGTCAGAATCTCATCACTGAAAACCAAGATCTGGACAGCAGGAGCTTGTACCTCATGTGTCGTGAATATCTGGCTAATGTGTATGGTAACTGACTAAATGTACCGGTAGATTTAAATCTTTGGTACAGTGTAAGTACTTTTAGTGCTTTGTACTCAAACCCCACATGTAGTTCTTTTGTCAACACACCCTCCCATGTGGTCAGTAATTTTATAAAAGTTAACGTTTGAATACCCAGACACTTCTGATTGTAAGAACTAAGTACAAGTGTATGTGAAACAATAAAATGGGAAAAAGTTAAAAATTTCAAGTATTTTCAACCATTTTGAAACAAAACAGCCAGCTTTAGCTGCAGAACAATACGTCACTCAACTTGTGTTTGAGTTGTAATTTAGTAGAATAGAACAGAAATATAAATAACCTTTATAAATAACCTTTATTGTCCCGCAGAGGGGAAGTTCAGGTGTCACAGCAGCATCAGTACAGAGGTTCATACACTAGTTACTTTACAAACTATAGATGGTACACACAAAATTAACACTGACTAGCCATGATCACAATACAGACAAGAAACACAGATGAACAATTACAGCAGAGTACAGTTGAAATGATTGTTCAGTTGAGTAATTACAATGAATAGTAACAGTCTAAAATTTAGACTGTAAACAATGTTGCAGCAGCAGGTGTTTAAACACTTGTGATTTTTGTACACAGATATTGTGAATTTTGGGCATGGTGCTGGTTATAAAGTCTGACAGCTGCTGGGAGGAAGGATCTGCGCTAACGCTCTTTTGTGCACCTCTGATGCAGCAGTCGTCACTGAAGGAGCTCTCCAGTTCAGCCACAGCTTCATGCATGGGGTGGGAGACGTTCATCACTAGCTGCGTTTCCATTGACCATGAAAATGCGCAAATTAGAATTTCTAAAATAAATTTGTTCAATGGAAAAACGTCAATTTTGAAAAAAATTACATTTTTCGACAAAATGTTTTTGCGCTAGGATGAGGTGGTTTTTCGGCCGTATCGAAATTGGTGTTTTTCACAAAACTGCAATGGAAACACTTTTTTCACATCACAGGAGTCACGTGATCAACAACCGTCTGTTTCTACTGGTGAAAAAGACGATGATGAAGAAGATAACAGGAAGTAGAAGTAGTAGTAATATCACAGAAGTACTATAAAATAGTAAACTCACAGACTACAATTTCCCAAAAACACAGCAAACGTAGCCGCTCCCAAGTAGGGAGTTGGGGTTGTGCGTCTGAAAACTGAAGCCAATGTTTCCTGATGGCCAGCAGGGGGCGCCGGCCTGATGTTCAGGTTCTGATTGAGTTTATTTATAACTTCCAGATTTTAGAGACTCTAATTTACTTTTTGTTTTCCTTCTTAATTTAAAAAAATGTTGACTATTTTTTAGATCAAAACAATCCCTGGTCTGTCTTCATGGGGTTAAAAATCTTCTTTGGTATAAAATATTGATCATTTGGTAAAACAGTTTTCCCATTATAAATATATGTTTTTATTTATAAAAGCCCCGCCACAACCCTAACAACAACATGATGAAAGCTGACAGGAAACAAGCAACTCTACCTGTTCTGAGTGGACACATGAACCCAAGTTCTGCCAGAAACTGGACGATGGAGACAAAAAGCCTGAGATCCAGATTTAACAAAAGGCACATTTTTTGTATTTTGTAGCTTAAGGTGATGTTTAGTTAGAGTTTTATATTTAAATTGAACTTAAAGCTTGTTTCTGCTGTAAATTCTGCCTGAAAACAGAGAAACTGATCTTTATTTCAGGTTCACATCAAAGAACTGAATCTTTCAAATGTTTCCTCATTGATTCAGTTTATTTCCTGCCTGTCATGGTCTGTTAGTGAAATATCTGCTGAACCTGTGGATGAATGTTAATAATGAGTTTATTGTTTTATTGATCAGTTTTGTTCTTTAATATAAACAGGAAACGGTCTTGAAACATGAGGCAGAATGATTTGAGACTTTATTGATCCAATCAGAATAAAGTGATACAAAATCATTGAAGTCTGTTGGTTTCATCAGGAAGAATTTCACATGTTGGTCCAACAGAACCACAACGCTAAGATTTAAAACATCATTTCAGTAGAAGAACCACCACCAGACTGGTCCAACAGAACCAGGTTCTGTTCTGGTTCCTGTCAGGAGCTCTTTTAGTTTGCCGGCTCAGGGTAGAAAACCAGCAGCATCTTTTCACCAGATTCATTGCCTGAGTTGAGATTTTCTTCGATGACGATGGCCCCGGCACTCACAAATGGCCCCACATTTTCTAGGTTGCAGATCGAGGTCACGGACATGATGGGAGTTTTGCTGTCATCCTTTTTGTACCACAAGTGGACTTTGTCTCCTCCGGTCCCCTCATTGAGATCCGGGATCACTTCTTGAAAATGTTGAGCTTGAAGGTTGTGCACCTGATCATCATTGGTGGAGACGCTCAGATCCCTGATGGCCTCAGCTGGGTCAGTAGTTGAAAGGCACCAGATGAAGACTGGTTTCGCTTCTTTTGCTCCTCTGTTGGTGTTTTGATCCAGTCGGGTGTAACCATCTTTGAAAAGTTGGTGGTCATTATCAAAGTGATTGGTGGCAATGATTTTTTTGACGTAGGTTTTTTCCTCTTTCTTCACCCACAGGAGGATCCATGTTTTAGACAAACACCACCACCAGTACAGCTCAGAGGACACAGGCTCCCAGCCTGATGCCATCTTATAAGCTGCATCAGGTGCATCCCAGCCAGATGTCAGCTTAAAAGCTGCGTCATCCGCATCCTTTGCGCTAGTGATCTTGATATCAGTGATGGCGGGAAGTTTAGCCTCTGTGGATTCATTGCTGTACCACACGTAGATTTCGTTTCCCGTTCCAACACCCAGGTTTTTGTCGATCTTTATGAACCCTGCATCATTCAGACCCTTGCTGGTGTTCCCATCAAATGAAAACTGGACCCTGGTGACCGGTGTACCACTACCTTTCTTGTACCACAGGTAGATGTTTCCTTTGGTTCCTTGGTTCAGAGCATGAGGAATCTTAATGTAACCGCTGTTTTGCAGAGGAATAGCTTCCTCTTCAGTCAGAGACACCTGGAGCTCAGTGATGAAATTGGACATGTTTGGTTCCTGCATGATTATCAGAAAAAATAAACACAGATTGTTAAAAACTCAGTAAATGTTGGTAAAGCTTCATGATCCTGCTATCTGAAATAACTTTAGTTATCTTTATTTTCTGTTAGAATTAAATAAAACAACAAATGAAGAAATCCTTATTCAGATCATAGAATAGTTTGTTACCTGATTAAAAATAAAAACTCTCACTTTCACTTATTAGAAGAACATAAAAATCTGATCTATAAAACTTTCCTGTAACGACTCTGTTCTGAGATATTTAATCTGTAAAACCTGCAGTGAAGCAAAGAGCAGAAGAAGAGTTACCTGGGAGTTTGAAGGCTGCTGGATCTGAAGGCTGCTGGTTCTGATCTGTTGGATCTGAAGGCTGCTGGATCTGATCTGCTGGATCTGAAGGCTGCTGGATCTGATCTGCTGGATCTGAAGGCTGCTGGTGCTGGTCACTCTCACTCGGTCTTTAAATACACATCTGAGGGATGAGATATCTGGGAAATCTCCTCCCACAGATTTGCTTTCTGTAGAAACCAAAAAATATATATAAATATTTATATGACACCTGATTGCTCAATAAGTTCCACCCACCTGCTGTCAATCACCTGTTCCACAGAATCAGTTTCAGTCCTGTCCTCCTGAGGAAATGTTCTGATCCTCATATTGGTGTCTGGGAGCTCCAGGTGGTGCGGAGGTAAAGGTTCTGGTTCTAACTTCAGACCGGTCTTTAGGGGCAGCTTGGACCAGCTGTAGTGAAGGAATTTATTGGGGTGTTTACTACTGACTTTTAAAAACACTACACATTGTATAGTCTTTTACTAGGTGAACAGTAATATATTTCTAAAATGTGGTTATCTCTGACGTAACTGATTGGCAGACCGGGGTGGTGGTCCCCCTGTTTAAAAAGGAGGACCGCAGAGTGTGTTCCAACTATAGGGGGATCACACTTCTAAGCCTCCTTGGTAAGGTCTATTCAGGGGTTCTGGAGAGAAGGGTCTGTAGGATAGTCTAATCTCAGATTCAGGAAGAGCAGTGTGGCTTTGGTCCTGGTTGTGGAACACTGGACCAGCTCTACACCCTCAGCAGGGTCCTGGAGGGTGCATGGGAGTCCGCCCAACCAGTCTACATGTGTTTTGTGGACTTGGAGAAGGCGTTCGACTGTGTCCCTCAGGGACTCCTGTGAGGGGTACTATGGGAGTATGGGGTACCAGGCCCATTGATATGGGCTGTTAGGTCCCTGTATGACTGGTGCCAGAGTTTGGTCCACATTGCTGATAGTAAGTCGGACTCATTTCCGGTGAGAGTTGGACTCCGCCAAGGTTGTTCTTTGTCACCGATTCTGTTCATAACTTTTATGGACAGAAGGAGCCGAGGTGTTGAGGGGATCCTTTTTGGTGACCTTAGGATCGCATCTCTGCTTTTTGCGGATGATGTGGTCCTGTTGGCTTCATCAGATCGTGATCTGCAGCTCTCACTGGAGTGGTTAAACTCTGAGTGACTCCAGGTTACTGTTGAGAACTCAGTTCTAAAGAAACAGGTGAGTCAGAAAGTCAGATGTTATAAATTATCTGATCCACACCTGCTGCCATTCACCTGTTGACAGAATAAATAAACTAGATATTAAACAAAGAGCAACATTACCAAAGAATGAATCAGATTCCAGGTTTCAGGTCTAATCTCCAGTTTCACTCATGGTTCACCTTCATGAGAACTTGTTGCATCAGACGTTGTGTAAAATGTCAAATAATTCGACAAAGTTATAAATGTGCAAAATGTATGAAAAGGTTTTTATATAGTTTTATATGTTTTATAGATCTCTTTATGTTTCAAATAAAGTTAGTTTCAGTACATGATTTGTGTTTCAGGTTTACTGACGTGTACAAAGGAGCATTGCGTGTAAGCAGGAAAAAAACAACTTGCTAAGWAAACCAGAAGGACGAGTTTAGACAAGCAGTCTAACCACAAAACTTTCCAACACGCCCGAGTTTCTGGTAAAGAGTGCACAAACAAGTATGACTAACACAGAAAGAATGTTTTCCTATTGTCTAACTAACTACATGCCTCCAGCAACCAGCTTCTGATTGGCTTCTATGCTTATGACATGACATAGCAACTGTTTTATGATTCGACAACTTGTTGTGATGTAATCTCTACCTGTGTGAATAAAAGTGAAACACGGCCACAGAGGGGCAGAACTTCTTTGTACCCAACTGCTGTTAAAGGTGCAGTATGTAACTTTTCTAAAAATATATTTTTA
>NW_013954158.1:34758-37015 GCF_001266775.1 Austrofundulus limnaeus
TAGAAAGAGTGCAACATAATTTACATGTAACGTTATGACAAAAGGAGCACTTGTGTAGATAAAGTATGGGCAAGACATGATAGTTGAAAATATATAGTTGTTTTGTTCTTACCCGTGACGGCAGCTTAGCTCTGAGCTCTGTGTTACGGTGAGATCACCTCTTGTTTTCAAGCGTGCGCCCCCGACTGTGCCGTGCTGTGGGGGAGGAGCCTAGGAAGGGGAGCTGAGAGCAGGGGGAGGGACTACAAGGTTGTTTCTGTTCAAAATTTTTCTAAGTTTTTGGGTACTCAAGAAACTACATACAGCAGCTTTAAGTTGGACATTTGAACTTCTCCCTTTGCAAAGTGACTTTAAACTGTTATTGGTCTCTGATGTCTTTGTTTAATGTCTGGTGGGTTGTTGTGTTTTAAAAGTCTCAGTTTCAGGTAAAATACCGGACAATGTAATGTATAAATTTTCCCACTGTGCGATCAATAAAGTTTTATCTTATCTTAAATCTCATGAACTTTTATTCACAATCAGAACTTCAGATTTGGATCCTCTTTTTCTCGGTCCGTTTTAAACCAGCTTTGGTCCAAAGAAGACAGCAGAGGTTCTGGATGCTGACCTGTGGAAGTGGTCCTGAGTCCATGCACTGAGGTCCAGAACCAGAACCCGAGGGCCTGAAGACCACCACCATACATTATGGACTTTCAGGCAGATTATAATCTGAGAATGAGATTATGGACTGGAGAAGTTTAGGACCTTTATTTTGGAAGTTTCACTATTTTAGAGTTTTCCTCAGACTGCTGACCCTCTGGCCATTTTTACTTCTAAAACTCTTTTTATACCTCTGACTGATCTGGTGAGAGCTAATTTCTTTAGTTTTGTTAACGCTGCTGTTTTTATCTGAACTCACTTTGTTTTGTTGCTGCCAATTAATTTAAAATTAATTTCAAAATTTTCAGAAATAATTTTACAATTTATTATTTTAATCATTTGATGTTTAGTGTGTTCCACTGTGGGGGAAAAACTTTTTAAAAATTTGCAAGTCATGTGATTCAGTTTTTATTTACATTTTACACTAAGTCCCAACTTTCCCAGAACCAAGGTTGTTTTTGTCTTCTGCATCACCAAACATCAACAACAACAACATTAACACAAACCCAAACAGGACTCCAGCTGATTAACTCTATGTTAGATCTAGTTTTGTACTTTATATTTTCTGATCATTGCAGATATACAATTTAAACAGAGATGGAGAGTCAGTGTGTCATATATCAATACTTTGTTCAGACTCACCAGTTTCTTCCAGTGGTGTGAATTTGTTTTGAATAAAGACTGCTCTGTCTTCATTTCTCTGGCTGTTATCAGTTGTTTTGATTCCAGCCTGTTGCTGCTTTCTTCTTGCTGGTGGAGAAAAAGCATTTCTCTGTAACTCTGGCCATTCGTTGTCATCTAAGAACTGAATCCTTCCCTCCTGAGAGATTTTTTGGTCTGGCACCAAGAGAGTTCCATACGGCTTCACCCTCAGAAGCAGCTCCCATCTCCTCGTCCTGTGGATCTGTCATCTCAGCCTTCTCACCCATTTGAACACGTTGAGTCCTCCAAAGCATTCATCTCTTCCAGATGATGAATCTTGAGCTCCAACACCGTCACCTTTTGGAGAAGCTGACAGAAATCCTCTTTGGAAAAGAAAGGAGGCGTCTTGAAGCTTGTCTGTACTCACTCTCAGCAGTTGATGTTTCAAAAAATCTCAGATTCTTCAACAGCAAATATAAAAAAATCCAATGTTCTCTGCTTATTCAAGATCATCCATCATGGTTAGTCACCAGCGTATCTCTGTTGTTAAAAAGGTTCTTTAGATACAGCTGGAGTCATGGTCCTGAGCAGTCCTTGCTCACTCATATCAGTCCACCTGCGATGTTGCCTTGGTTCGTCTATCTCCTAGTGGATCCTGCCGACAACGCCAACTGTTATGGAAATATTTATTTAAAAAAGACAGAAATATGTGGTCCAGACAGGAGCACAGAGAACAACATAAAGCCATCTGTACCCCTGTTCTCTGCTCCTGTCTCTCTGCTACTGACGCAGATGAGGCCTCATATATACTGTTTAACAAACACTATTATGTCATCTTAATAAAGCAATATTTCATCCTAAGGAAATGCTGGGTCAAGGGAAAACACAAAGATAAACACAAGTGATACAGTGGGTAAAATAAGTATTGAACACGTCACCATTTTTCTCAGTAAATATATCACTAGAGGTGCTAATG
>NW_013954158.1:38015-45497 GCF_001266775.1 Austrofundulus limnaeus
CATTAGCACCTCTAGTGATATATTTACTGAGAAAAATGGTGACGTGTTCAATACTTATTTTACCCGCTGTGTCTAAGAATGATTGTTGTTAGCAGATCTTGTTCTGACTTTAATCATTCTGTCTGCTGATGAACAGCAGGTCATGAAAACCTAGGTCATTAAAGTATGTCATGAATTACTGACTTAAACCTAAAAGTATTAGTTCCATCACAGTGTACATTACACCATTTCATATTTTCTCCAATAGACCAACCTTTATCATTCTCTTAAATACATCCATTGATCTGGCATTTTTAACATCATCTTCCAGTATATTCCATAATCTTATTTCTTGAATTGAAGTACACCGTTCCTTCAAAATACCCAAGTAACTTCAAAGTACCCCAGTTATGTTACACTTAACTGTTGTGTTGTCTACATTGAATCCCTGTTTATCTGTGAAGCCTCCACTTGTAAAACATTCATATTCAGCATCAGAGTTTGTTTTATATCTTGTTGGTGGTCCGTTTTCTTCATTATTTGAGAACTCAGCACATTTTACTTGGTTCTAATATACACATGTAAAAAGTTGTGTATTTTCTGGGCTCCATGTAGAAGTTACATTTTATAACACATTGGAAATTTGAAAAACAACGGTACGTTTGATTGAGTATTACTTTCTATTTTATTCTCTTTACATGTTTCCCTTTGTACTTTGGCACATTCTTGTGAGCTATATTTTTCCAGAAACACTATTGGCTGTGCACCAGGTGCTTTAGTGCACAATATGCATTCATTAGACATCATTTCCCTTCATGTATAAAGTGCTCATAAACACCATGTATTTTGATTAGCTAATTCCAAAAGTTCATCTCCTCTCACAGCTCCTGTCCTTCCTGATCGAGGAGCGACAGCGCCTTGATTTATTTCAGCTCCAGGTCTAAATGGTTTAAAAATAGGTTTAACATGATTTTGATTGTTAATTCCTTTAATCCAGAGGTTAAAAAAAACTGGGGTCTGTGAGTCGTATCTTGAGGCTCCTCAAAAATTTTCAATAAATTGTTCATTTGACTTTTATTTTAAAAATGCACACAGGGAACAATACACTAGTAAAACAAACATAAAAGGTGGAATTTAGATGGTAAAATGACAGTAAACTATTTTTTAAAACAGCATGAGGTTTATAAGGGGGTTCCTAGAATTTTTTCACCCTTGTAAGGGGTTCCCAGACCCAAAACGTTTGAGAACCCCTGGAGTCCGATCCTCCCTGACCAGGGTCAGAGATGTCAGAAATGGCACTACTTATGGTGGTTAAAGCCTCTGTAGTTTGTTTTGTTGGTTCAACATTTGTGGAGCTGTTTTTCCTGGGGTTACACCTTTATTGATTACCTTAATAGTTAATGTTTTTCTGTTAGTGGACTCACTGTTGGTTTCAGAGCCGGCTCTTGGCATAGGCAAACTAGGCGGTCGCCTAAAATTCAAAATTTAATTCTAGCGGCAGAACGGGTTGGAAGATGGCTCTTTAATGTTATGTATTGTTTTTTAATCATCTTACAGGCTCTGACATGTTAGATAAATTTGAAAATGAGGTTTTTAAAATATCCGTAAGACTTGAAAAAGTCAGTGAGATTGCTCTATACGTCCGTATACCTGCAAAATGACATAAAATCCTTATAACTTATGGACAATCCGTACAAGTTGACATGTATGTTGTTATTTGCTTTCTGGGAAAGCAAATAAATCTAAGCTTACCATAGTACCTTACACTGTCAAACTTGTTTTTAGGGGTTTAAATTGGGGTGGGTGGGACATAGTTCGGTTGCGCTTCAACTCACCTAGGGCACCAAACTGGTTGGTTTGGTTGTTAAAGGTGTAACTGTACTGGTTACACCAAACAGGTTGAGTCTCATCTGGTTGTTTTAATTGGAGTTTTTTCTTTCAGGCTGTAGAAGTTTAAACTCTGAGTGAGTCCAGGTGACTGTTGAGAAATCATTTCTAAAGAAACAGGTGAGTCAGAAAGTCAAAGATGATTTATTACGAAATGTTATGATCTGATTCACCTGCTGTCATTCACCTGTTGACAGAGAATAAATAAACTAGATACAGTATTAAACAAAGAGCAACATTACCAAAGAATGAATCAGATTCCAGGTTTCAGGTCTAATCTCTAGTTTCACTCATGGTTCACCTTCATGAGAACTTGTTGCATCAGACGTTGTGTAAAATGTCAAATAATTCGATAAAGTTATAAATGTGCAAAATGTAATGTATAAATTTCCCCACTGTGTGATCAATAAAGTTTTATCTGATCTTAAATCTCATGAACTTTTATTCACAATCAGAACTTCAGATTTGGATCCTCTTTGTTTTGAAACCAGTTTTGGTCCAGAGAAGACAGCAGAGGTTCTGGATGCTGACCTGTGGAAGTGGTCCTGAGTCCATGCACTGAGGTCCAGAACCAGAACCAGACTCTGAGGGCCTGAAGACCACCACCATACAATATGGACTTTCAGACAGATTATAATCTGATGATATTAACAGGAGTTTAGGACTTTTATTTTGAAAGTTTCACTATTTTAGAGTTTTCCTCAGACTGCTGACCCTCTGGCCTTTAGTCCTCTGAACAAAGATTTTACACTTTATTGTTTTGAACACTCATTGTTTACTGTGTTCCACTGTCAATAAAAACATTTTAATGAGATTTTTTTTAAACTCGAGTTTTTCAGAACCAGGGTTGTTTTTTTCTTTCAGTGTCACCAAACAACAAACAACAACCAGCTACAAATCAGAGTTTTTATTAGAAAATCAAAGAAACAAATGTTTCTCAGCAGCAACAACAAACATGTTTCAAAACGTCTTCATTTTCCAACAGGTTCCTGAACGCACCACAGAGCTCTGCAGTGTCCTCGAATGCACCGCAGGAACAGTTTTAGTTCCTGTTCTGACCCGGTCTGAGGATCTGCTGCAGTCTACACAGGCTGGTTCTGATCCGGTTCAGTTTGCATGTCCTGGTTCTGGTTCTGGTTCTGGGGAACCTGTTGTGGGTCTGTGGTGGACCTCCCGGTCAGGATGCCTGAGAAGTGACTGGCCAGAACTGCTGAGTCATCAAATTGCAGCGGGAATCTCTGCAGGAGAGAGGAAACCGGGTCAGCTGGTTCTGATCAGCTCTCCACACCGGACCCAGACAGAACCAGCTGATCTGAGTCCGGTTCTGGAAGAACAGACGTGGGTTCTCCTCAGAACACAGAACAGGTTCTGACAGATTTTACTGAACTTTGTGAACCAGTTTGATCCGGATCATTCAAGGTCCAACAGAACGTCAACAGAACCCGGGTCTGAAAACTGAAGCCAATGTTTCCTGATGACCAGCAGGGGCGCCGGCCTGACGTTCAGGTTCTGATCGAGTTTATTTACAACTTCCAGACTTTTGGAGACTAATTTACTTTTTTGTTGTTGATTTTTTTTAAATGTTGACTTTTTTAGATCCAAATTACATAAAATATTGATCATTTGGTAAAACTGCTCCCATTTTTACGAAAAAAAAAATCTGTTTCAGGTCTTTTTATAAGAAAAGCAGTAATTTGGATATTTTTCATGTTTATGATTTTTAGGATGAGATTTTTATTTTTAACATTTTCCTCACCGTCTCGACTCAGATTTACTTTTTTCACTTGGTTCCAGTTTTTAATAAAAGTTAAACACTTTAAAATTTTTAATAAAAGTTAAAAAAAACTTTACAGTTTTTAACTTTTATTAAAAACTTTAAAGATTTTAATAAAAGTTAAAAACTTTAAAGTCCGACTCACCTCCGCTCTCTTTCGTCTTCCTCTCGGTTTGATTTCCTTCAGCTGCTCTTCCTCTTCTTGCTCCTCCTCTTCCTCCTCATCTTGCCGACAAGCCAACTTCTTTGTGATTGGCGGCACGGCGGCCAGGAGGGCGGGGACAGTGAAGCAGGACAGGAAGCGCGCCTTTAGCAGCTGGTAGGCGGGGTTAGAGGAGAAACGCTCGGCCACGAGCCGACGTACCTCCTTCACCTGCTCCTCCTCTTCCTCCTCCTGCTTGGAGCTGGCAGGGGGATCAGTTGGGCTACCTGTGTGGTCTTCAGCTGGTCTGGGGTCTGGAGGATGGGGAGCTGAGCCGGGGGGTTTGGTCTGGGAGGACCGGGGTTCACCGGCGCCGCTCAGCAGCTGCAGAGACGACTGCGTCAGCGTCTGTTTGGCTCGCAGCAGCGCTCTGAGCGCGCTCAGTGAGCCGACGAACGGCGGCAGGTAGGGGAGGGCCGACCTCGCTCCAGGTACGGCTACGCCTCCTCGCCCACTCAGCCAATCACGCACCTCCTCTGGGGGCTCCCGGAACATTAACGCAGGATTAAAGTGCAGCTCCTCCCTCCTGAGAGGCGGAGCCTTTGAGGAGTCCACTTTGAGAACAACCTTATAAGGTAATGCCACTTTACCGGGAGGCTGGGGGGAGGGGCCATGTGGCAGCACACAGGCAAGGGGGAGGGGCTTTGGTTGACAGGTTGATGAGGCAGGATTTAGAGAATTTACAGAAAAAGTGACTGGTTTCAGCCCAACAAACTGAAGCTTTTCAGCTGTGGGAGGGGGCGGAGCCAAAGGAGCAGGGCGGGGAGCGCTTGGTAAGAACGCCAGCTGAGAATTTTGGGGCACGACCACTGGAACCAGTCCAGAAGGGGTCATCACCCACATGTTCTGAATTACAGGTAAACATGGCGTGGCAGCCTGAGTCAGGGGCGGAGTCTGATCGATGACGTCCTGCTTCGGGCCGGAACTGCGGGCCGGTTTCCTCCGAGGAGAGGAGGCGGGGCTTTTTTCATTCATAGCTTTAGCCTGGAAACAAATAAGAAACAAGTTAGTCCACCTGTACCTGAGCTGGTCTCACCTGAGCTGGTCTCACCTGAGCCGGTCTCACCTGAGCCTCAATGGCTTCTCTGGCCTTCAGACTTGCCTTTCGAAGCCGCTTTCCCTCCTGAGCAACAACTGCACAGGCCCCGCCCACATCCTGTTGCTCCTCCTTCTCCTGCTTCCTTTTTCTACCTGTATATAAACATTTAAAAAAATCTTTGGGGGTGGGGTCAGGTTTTTTGGGGGCAGGGCTAGCATTGGGATCGACGTAGTTGTGGTCAGTAAGGGCCAGTGGAGAATCGCTGGTTGTTGAGGAGGTGGGTGGAGCTGAAGTGAGTCTTTCAGAGGAAAAAGAGGAGGAGTCAGGAGGAGGGGGAGGGGCTGTGGATTGGTGGGAGGAGTCAGGAGGAGTGTTTGTTTCCTGGGTTTGACCTGCTCCTGAAGAACCCGGACCTTTCCCCGCACAGAACTCCTCCCTGAGGGCGGAGCTGGGAGTAATGGATGTGGGCAGAACAACATTGTTATTGGTCACAGAGGAGCCAATAGAAGCAGAGGAGGGCGGGGCTAAGGGGGTGAGTTTGGGAGTGGGGACCACAGAGGCAGGAGGTGTAAACTGAACGAAAGTGTCCGGAGGAGGAAGGAGACAGGAAGGACTTGTCTGAAGACTCCTGACAGGAAGTACCTGATGGAGGAGGGGGGGCTTGCTCAGTGAACGCTGCCTGAGCTCCTCCTGCTTCGCCTCCTGCAGCTGCTGCAGCATCAGTCTGCGCCGCTCGTCCTCCTCCTCCTGCTTCATCGTACTCCTCTGCTGAGCACTCCTCTGATCTTTCCTTCTGCTCGGCGAGGCGGCAGGGGGCGGAGCCTGCAGCCCCGCCTTGCTCTTCTTCTTCTCGATCATGTCCTTGCAGCCGGGGGTGTCCACGTTCATGACCTGGAGGAGCAGCGTGAAGATGGAGGAGGAGGAGACGCCACTGGCCTCCGCCCGCTCCCTCAGGAGGTCCGCCACCGTCCACCGCCGGCTCTCGGCGAACAGCAGGTTCCCGACCCACGGCGTGACGGCGGCCTGCAGGTCGCAGTACAGCCCCCTGTCCGTGACCCGGGTCAGTGGTCCTCCTGTCCGTCGGGGGTGGGCCCTGTTGAACTTCTGCTCCTGGGCGCTCAGGTGGGCTCGCAGCTGGTCGAGGGTCACCATCATCATGGCGGCGCAGTTGTGGCGCTCCTCCCACCGCAGCACCATGGGAGGGGGTCCGAGGACAACGGAGCGTCCGGACCGCCCCACCACGGTGGAGCGCACCTGTTTGACTCCCTGAGCCCCGGCCGACGACGGCAGCACCGCCAGGCGGAACCTCAGGTCGGAGCAGGTCTGAGCGTCCTTCGCCGGGATCCAGTCCTTCATCGGGGGGATCACGTACTCCTCCTCTTCCTCCTCAGCCTCCACCCCCTTCCTCCTCCTCCTCTTCGTGTCTTCATCACTGTCCATGTACGGCACCTCGTCCTCCTGCTCTTCGTCCTCCTCAGTCATCACCTCCTCCTCCTCCTCCTCCTTTTTGATTTTCACTATTCGTCTCCTGAGTGTCCTCCTGGCTGAAGCTTTCTCCTTCATCTCCTTCTTTTTTCCTCCTCTTCCTCTGACTGATGGTGCTGCTTTCCTTTCCCGTTTTATCTGTCAGAAACATAAAAAAGTTGCGTCATCAGACGTTTTTTCTCTTGGAAACAAACTTTTCCTTAAATCTGGAACATTAACTTATTATTTCTGTCTGGATGCTGATCAGGGAGGAAGAAAACCATGATGAAGAGGAGGGTGGAGCGGAACCAGACAGGTGAGTTTACCTGACGAGGCTGGCTCAGTTTCCTCCACGTTCTCATGCACTGACAGTCCAAACGGTGAGGGATCTCTGCAGCGATCTTTGCCCAGTGGCCTGAAAAACCACAGGTCAGGGGGTCAAAAGTCAGAGGGTGGGTCAGGGGGTCAAAAGTCAGGGGGCGGGGTCAGCTGTCAGCTCTGAAAACACGGCCGCTCACCGACTCCATGTTTCTCCACCAACTCCTTCAGCAGCTCGATCTCCTTCCAGTCAAAAGGTCCTCGCTTCACGCCTTTCCTCAGACAGTCGACAAACCTGCAGACAAAAAACAAACAAATAAACAAACAAACAAACATATAAATAAACAAACAAACAGATCAACAGCTGTTCTCAGGTCTCACCTATCTCTGCAGCTGCTGTCGGTGCGTCCAGGTACTTCCAACCGGATCTTCCACCAACTCTTCTCCCCGTGACGAGACACGGCCTGCAGCAGGAGCTGAGGGACAGACAGACAGGAGGACAGACAGGAGGACAGAAAGGAGGACAGACAGGTGGACAGACAGGTGGGCAGACAGGAGGACAGACAGGAGGACAGACAGGAGGACACACAGGAGGACATACAGGAGGACACACAGGAGGACAGACAGGAGGACACACAGGAGGACATACAGGAGGACACACAGGAGGACAGACAGGAGGACAGACAGGAGGACACACAGGAGGACATACAGGAGGACACACAGGAGGACAGACAGGAGGACAGACAGGAGGACACACAGGAGAACACACAGGAGGACAGACAGGAGGACAGACAGGAGGACACACAGGAGGATACACAG
>NW_013954158.1:46497-48238 GCF_001266775.1 Austrofundulus limnaeus
CTTTTTTTTTACCGACCTCAAAAAAAGTTATCGTGCGATTAATTGATTTATTGACTATCGCGACAGGCCTACTAATGATGTCACAGCCTGACGACGTAACAGCCTAATGATGTCACAGCCTGATGACGTCACATACTGATTATGTCACAGCCTGATGACGTAACAGCCTAATGATGTCACAGCCTGATGACAAGTAACAGCCTAATGATGTCACAGTCCAATGATGTTGCAGCCTAATGATGTCATAGCTTGATGATGTCACAGCCTGATGACGTCACAGTCTGATGATGTCAGTCTTTTGACATCACAGTCTGATGGTATCACAGTCTGATGGTATCACAGCCTGATGACGTCACAGCCTGATGACGTCACAGCCTGATGACGTCACAGCCTGATGATGTCACAGTCTGATTCACAGTCTGATGACGTCACAGTCTGATGATGTCACAGTCTGATGATGTCACAGTCTGATGGTATCATAGTCTGATGATGTCACAGCCTGATGATGTCACAGCCTGATGATGTCACGGCATGATGATGTCATTACTCTGTGTGTAGGGGATGAAGTTTCCGATCCTCATCTTGTCCACGAGTTCTCGGAGCTGAAAGTCCTCCTCTGGCGTCCAGCCTCTGCGCTTCAGAGACTCTGAGACGAAACGCTGGAATGTCTGAAGACACATGAAGGCCGTCCTCCCAGACTGAGAGACAGGCATGTCAGAGAGACAGGTCAGAGAGACAGGTCAGAGACAGACAGGTCAGAGACAGGTCAGAGAGACAGGTCAGAGAGAGAGAGACAGGATGTCCCTGGTTTGTCCTCACCCCCAGCTCCTCTGCGATCCTGTCCCAGTGTCTCTCCCCGTGTCTCCAGCTGACCTCCTTCAGCTTCTGCACCTCCTCTTTGCTCCACGCCTCCTTGTTGATGGACGGATGCAGGAAGTTCCTCCAGAAAAGACGGATGTCCTCAGCGTCCTTTGTCCCTTCGAACTGAGGAAGAGGAGCAGATCTCAGCCGTCTCTGCATCAGCTGAACAGAAGACACATGGATTCATTGTCTTACGTCAATGTTGGAGATCTTCTGCCAGTCGTGTTCTTCAAATCGATCTCCGATAAGCTCCTCCTTCTTCTTCTGCCTGACCAATCAGAGCGGAGAATCAGACAGGTGTGTATGTAAACAAAAATCTGAGTTTTATTGATCCGTTCTGATGGTTAGAGGAGCTGCAGCGCCACCTGCTGGTAGAGCCATCAAACTTTATCCTGAGGACAGACCCTCAGGATGTCCAGCTCACCTGAGCAGGTCTATCTCTGTCTCCAGGCGGTCTATCAGCTCTCTGATCTGCTGCTTGTCTGCTTCACTCGCTGAGGACATCTTCTGCGTCAGGTAGTCCACCCTGAGGGGGACAGAGGGACAGAATCAAGACCCTCCGAACAACAAACCCCAGAGGACGAGGACAGGTGTCATTACCTGGACAGTTTGGGCTGGATGAGTTTCTTCAGACCGTCTTGGGTTACAGAATGGATCAGAAGGGTCTTCTGCCAGCTCTCCCCTGAACAAACAGATCAGTTAAGTTCTTAATGCTACAAGAAGAAAAAGAGCTTAAAGAAAAATAATAATTATCTTGACCTGGGTTTGTGCACAGGTGTGTCTTATACAAATCCAGCTCAGTTACAGTCTACACAGGGATCTACAGTGGTTTGCAAAAGTATTCATACCCCTTGAACTTTTCCATATTTTGTCACATTAC
>NW_013954159.1:0-877 GCF_001266775.1 Austrofundulus limnaeus
TTCAGCAACATGTGAACAACACTTCAGCAACATGTGAACAAGAATTCAGCAACATGTGAACAACACTTCAGCAAGATGTGAAGAACACTTCAGCTACATGTGAACAACACTTCAGCAACATGTGAACAACACTTCAGCAACATGTGAACAACACTTCAGCAACACGTGAACAAGAATTCAGCAACACGTGAACAACACTTCAGCAACATGTGAACAACACTTCAGAAACATATGAACAACACTTCAGCAACATATGAACAACACTTCAGCAACATGTGAAGAACACTTCAGCAACATGTGAAGAACACTTCAGCAACATGTGAAGAACACTTCAGAAACATGTGAACAACACTTCAGCAACATGTGAACAACACTTCAGAAACATATGAACAACACTTCAGCAACATATGAACAACACTTCAGCAACATGTGAAGAACACTTCAGCAACATGTGAACAACACTTCAGCAACATATGAACAACACTTCAGCAACATGTGAACAACACTTCAGCAACATGTCAACAACACTTCAGCAACATGTGAACAAGAATTCAGCAACATGTCAACAACACTTCAGAAACATATAAACAACACTTCAGCAACATGTGAAGAACACTTCAGCAACATGTGAAGAACACTTCAGCAACATGTGAACAACACTTCAGCAACATATGAACAACACTTATGCAACACGTGAACAACACCTCAGCAACATGTGAACAACACTTCAGTAACATGTGAACAACACTTCAGCAACACGTGAACAAGAATTCAGCAACATGTGAAGAACACTTAAGCAACATGTGAACAACACTTCAGCAACATGTGAACAAGAATTCAGCAACATGTGAACAACACTTCAGCAACATGTGAACAA
>NW_013954159.1:5575-6386 GCF_001266775.1 Austrofundulus limnaeus
CTTTTGAGCCTGCCTGCACCCTGGGTTTGTTCCTGCCAGAATCCCTACAATAATTTACTGTTTATTCATCGCATTTAAACAACAAAATGTCTGTAAAACAAGAAGTGATTGAAAGAACTGAAACTAAAACAGGTCAGAATGAAGGAAACAGCTCAGTGTGTTGTACAGAGTTCTGTGTATACCCCCGGTGGTCCCTCACAAACAAACAGGAAGTGTTTTAGGAACCAGGAAGGACACTGTCCTCTTACAGGAAGTGTTTTAGGAACCAGGAAGTACCCCGTCCTCCTACAGGAAGTGTTTTAGGACCCAGGAAGGACCCTGTCCTCCTACAGGAAGTGTTTTTGGACCCAGGAAGGACCCCGTCCTCCTACAGGAAGTGTTTTAGGACCCAGGAAGGACCCTGTCCTCCTACAGTAAGTGGTTTAGGAACCAGGAAGGACCCCGTCCTCCTACAGGAAGTGTTTTAGGAACCAGGAAGGACCCTGTCCTACTGCAGGAAGTGTTTTAGGAACCAGGAAGGACCCCGTCCTCCTACAAGAAGTGTTTTAGGAACCAGGAAGGACCCTGTCCTCCTACAGGAAGTGTTTTAGGAACCAGGAAGGACACTGTCCACCTACAGGAAGTGTTTTAGGACCCAGGAAGGACTCTGTCCTCCTACAGGAAGTGTTTTAGGAACCAGGAAGGACCCTGTCCTCCTACAAGAAGTGTTTTAGGACCCAGGAAGGACTCTGTCCTCCTACAGGAAGTGGTTTAGGAACCAGGAAGGACCCTGTCCTGTTACAGGAAGTGTTTTAGGAACCAGGAAGGACCC
>NW_013954159.1:7214-8344 GCF_001266775.1 Austrofundulus limnaeus
CACTAACAGAAATCATAAAAACACTGACAAACATCATAAAAACACAGACAGAAATCATAAAAACACTAACAGAAATCATAAAAACACTAACAGAAATCATAAAAACACAGACAGAAATCATAAAAACACTAACAGAAATCATAAAAACACTAACAGAAATCATAAAAACACAAACAGAAATCATAAAAACACTAACAGAAATCATAAAAACACAGACAGACATCATAAAAACAGTAAGTTGATCTTGTTCGTGATCAGTGTGGAAACATTCAGGAGGACAAAGATTTTCTTCTCCTCATCAACATCATGCAGCAGTTTGAAAAATAAATCATCAGAAACTCCTCAGGAGCAACACTGTGGTTCTTCTCAATACTAATGAATCTGTTGCTTCTCTCACATCATCATCATCATCATCATCATCATCATCATCATCATCATCTTCACTTTACTGTCAGCAGCTACAGTAATAAGACTGACAGAAACAGGAGAGATCATGAGATAAAATAGGACTTACAGGTACCAGGTGTGTTTCTGGATCTGCTCTAACTGCAACAAGAGTCAGAGGAGAGAAAAAATAAGGACTTTTATTTTGAAATGAAACACAGACTCCATCAGCAGCAGAACCAACAGCGAGGAGGAGCTCTCCAGTTCTGAAGGAGCCGGTTCTGTTTCAGACTGACCGTCAGCCTCTTGCCAGCGTCCACTTCGATCATTCCTCGCAGAAGGTTCTGACAGTCTGGAGGGATGAAGTGAGGCATGTGGAAAACTCCCAGCTTCACCTTCTCCAACAGGTTCCTCAGGTTGTCGTCATCAAATGGCAGCGCGCCCTGAAAAACAACCGGGGGGGGTCACAGGTGGGACCTTTAGTCAGGTTCTTAGTTATCCAGCCATCTTCCACTGCAGATTAGAATATACAGATTAAAATATACAGATTAGAATATACAGATTAGAATTTACATATTAGAATATACAGATTAGGCTATACAGATTAGAATATACAGATTAAAATTTACATATTAGAATATACAGATTAGGCTATACAGATTAGAATATACAGATTAAATTATACAGATTAGAATATACAGATTAGGCTATACAGATTAGAATATACAGATTATATTATACAGATT
>NW_013954159.1:13507-15174 GCF_001266775.1 Austrofundulus limnaeus
AATGGATGGATGATGGATGGATGATGGATGATGGATGGATGATGGATGATAGATTAATGGATGGATGATGGATGGATGATGGATGATGGATGGATGATGGATGATAGATTAATGGATGGATGGATGATGGATGGATGATGGATGATGGATAGATTTATGGATGGATAAATGGTTCTGTTTCCTCCCTGTAGAACACACTGTATAAAAGGCTGTTTTGGCTCAGATGCCACAGATCCTCAGGGATGTGTAGAAATGTCAGACAAGCAGCTGCAGCTCAAACTGAATCCACAGAGTGTAAATGAAATGTTGCAGTTCAGACAACAGCACATGTTTCAGCTGATGGTGCACATTCCTCACCACTAAAAGTGCAAACAGGATGACTCCACAGCTCCAGGCGTCTGCTTTCCTCCCGTCATATTTCTCCCCCTGAAACACAAACAGGAAGCCCACAGATGTAGACAGATGTTCATCATTTAATACATGTACAGAGAAACATAGTCCCAGGTGAGTTACAGGTGAGTTACAGGTGAGTTACAGGTGAGTCACAGGTGAGTTACAGGTAAGTCCCAGGTGAGTTACAGGTGAGTTACAGGTGAGTCCCAGGTGAGTTACAGGTGAGTTACAGGTAAGTCCCAGGTGAGTTACAGGTGAGTTACAGGTGAGTCCCAGGTGAGTTACAGGTGAGTCCCAGGTGAGTTACAGGTGAGTTACAGGTGAGTTACAGGTGAGTCCCAGGTGAGTTACAGGTGAGTTACAGGTGAGTCCCAGGTGAGTTACAGGTGAGTTACAGGTGAGTCCCAGGTGAGTTACAGGTGAGTTACAGGTGAGTTACAGGTGAGTTACAGGTGAGTCCCAAGTGAGTTACAGGTGAGTTACAGGTGAGTCCCAAGTGAGTTACAGGTGAGTCACAGGTGAGTTACAGGTGAGTTACAGGTGAGTCCCAAGTGAGTTACAGGTGAGTCCCAAGTGAGTTACAGGTGAGTCCCAGGTCAGTTACAGCTGAGTTACAGGTGAGTCACAGGTGAGTCACAGGTGAGTTACAGGTGAGTCCCAGGTGAGTCCCAGGTGAGTTACAGTGCATCAGTGTGCAGCAGCTTTGTGTTGTTCTGTAAAGCACACATGCTGCTGAACTACCAGAGTTTATTCAAATCTATCTTCAGACCTGTAGAAAAGCAAAGCTTACAGAACCTGAAGAGTTTCAGGTGTGTTGGAGTGATTTACAGGAGACAGATCAGCAGAGTGACGGTGGTTTCTCTGCTGTTCACAACATATATTGAAATAAAAGAACAAAGAAGTGCAGGAGTGCAGAGAGGGCCTTTATGTCAGTGAATGGTGGAGGAACAAAGAGCAGAGATGGAAGAAGAGCACTTACTCTGATAACCTCTGGGCAGGCGTAGTGTGGAGATCTGAGAGAAGACATGACAACACATTATTCTGAACACACTAAATACACACTGACACAAGGTACCACTACTAACACACAACACATTTATAAAAATATACAACTAAACAAGAAAACCTCCTGCTGGATATCTGCAGTATAAAATAAGTAGTTGTTTTTTTTCTATAAATTCATTATTAAATAACTTTAGAATTGAAATTCATAGAATACTGTAGCAATAACTTGGATTGGAATGTCAAATCCAAACTTTGTTTACCTCAAGACT
>NW_013954159.1:16174-17680 GCF_001266775.1 Austrofundulus limnaeus
GAGCCTCCTCAGCAGGTAGAGTCTGCTCTGACCCTTCCTGTAAACAGTCCATGTTGTGAGTCCAGTCCAGTTTGTTGTTCAGGTGAACACCCAGGTACTGTCCACTATCTCAATGTCCACACAATGTCCAAAAATCAAAACACAACAAATCCACAAATGAGCCTAAAACACACACCTGTAGTCTCTACAGTTAGTGTGAATAAATGACTTTCAGTTTTTATTGTAACTCTTTGAACATTTTAAACTTACTGTTATTGATCTGATTTAACCTTCTGATAAGATGCATGAGAAGAAATGAACTCTGAGTAAACACACACTTCATGTTCACCGCTGACACACCTGATTATGCTAATGTATGGAGGGGGTGGAGGGGGGGGGCTGCTCTGACACAGACGCCTCAGTGGAACTGGAGTCTAATTACAGCAGAGCTTCATCTGTCCTGCTGCACACCACTCGTTGGTTCAAGTCATTCTGTTAACTGGTGTGAGTCCATCTGATGGAGACGTGCAGCAGGAGCGTCCTCTCTCTAACGTTAGCAGCCAGGCTACCTGACAGGGTTTATGTTCATCTGCACGGCTGAACTGAGCCAGAACTCTTGGTCCAGCTGTGATCCTGCAGAGCCTCTTAAAGCCTCTGAAACCAACAGCTACAGCATCAAAGCTTTCCTGCAGACACTCAAACATTTCCATTGAAATCCAGAATAAAAGCACAGAAACAGACACTGTGACAGGAATAAAAACTGTTTTCCAGCCCACTCACCCACAGCTGGTCTCCAGCAGACTCTCCCCGACCTGCAGAGACGCCATGCCGAAGTCTGCTATCCTGATGTTGTTCTTCTCGTCTAACAACAAGTTCTCAGGCTTCAGGTCTCTGTGGCTGCAGGACAGACAGGACACAAGACTTTTATAGGTCAGTCTCATCTCAGTTAACTCCAGTTGTTCTGCACATTCACAGGCAGTTTAGTTTAAAACACCAGTCAGCAAAGGTCACTGGTCTAAAACTGAGCAGACTGGGTCAAATCTAGATTTAGTTGCAGTCGTTCCTCCTGAGCAGCAGGACTGCAGGATGCAGCCTGTGTGTGCAGAAACACAACCAGGTCCAGGACACCTGAGGCTCAGACTGCAGGTTTCAGAGGACAGGATGGAGACACAGACCAGCATCAAGTAACAAGTCTGTTCTGGTTTCAGTTAGGGCTGCAACTAACCATTRTTTTAATAATCAATTCATCTGTTGATTATTTTTTCGATTAATCGATTAATCGGCCAAATCATTAAAACGCTTAATTACATGAATATGAGTAGATATAAATTAAGTTAACTCCTTAAGGATGCAAGTTATTGATAATGAATTAATCTGAAGTTGATAAATTGATTAACAATTAATAAGCAGCCATTTTTTTTAAAAAATAAAGAGTTTTCTCTTGAATCAAGAGGGTCTTCCCTTAAAATGAAGGATTTTTTTTATAACCTCCTGGATTAAAAAAACAGAAGCACATAATATATATTT
>NW_013954159.1:18615-23416 GCF_001266775.1 Austrofundulus limnaeus
TATATATACTTTGTTTTTTGCAGAATAAATCCAGTCGTTCAGAGACAAACACTGGATGTGTGCTGCTGAGGGGTTCTGATGTGAAGCTGCACTTAGAGACACCAAAGTGCAGCCACGACTGGAGGAACTGAAGGTTTCAGTGAGATGAAAGGAGATGAAGAGAAGCTGCAGCCTCTAAAGTCGCCTTCRGCTTCAGCTGAAGAGGAGAGAGGCCGAAGAAAAGCAGCTGCTCAATCAGCCAAATGAAGCAAACGCTCCAGTGCTCCGAGGAGTCAGGAAGAAAAATAAAAACTACTTTTATTACATGTTCATTACAGCCTGCTGCACACAGCAACGTTACTGACAGCAACAACACTTCAGCTCCTTTCATATTTGGATTGAACAGATCCAGATGTAAACACCTGGAAACTATGAGCTAAAACTGAACAGATCTGGTTCCTCCAGCTGTTTTGGACCTGAAAACAGACAGAAATGCATCTTCTACATTCTGTGTAACTAGACTAACTAGAATCAGAACACAAGCAGTCGGATCAGTGGGTTTGGACCCGGCTGTGGATTCTGCCCAGAGTCTCATTAAGCTGATGGTCTGCAGACACAGCTGCTTTTCAGCTGTGGTCAGTCAGCAGCAAGAAATCTGATGAAAGGACACTTTCCACACAAACCTTCTCTGTTGTGCATGCTGTGTTTTCTGCACAGATCTCATCTATAGAGGCATGAAGTGAAGAGTTTGGGTTTTCTTCAGAACCGCCCCACCCAAACCCCACTCCACCTGGCCCCACCCCGCCCTCACAACCTTCATGTGAACAAAAGCTACAAACCATATGGAGTGACTGTGGCAGAAGTCCAGAGCTGAGATGATCTGTCTGAAGAACTTTCTGGCCTCTTTAGGAGTCAAGCGGCCCTTCTTTACCAAGTAGTCAAACAGCTCACCTCCGGACACATGTTCTAGCACCAAATACCTGCACAGGTGGACACAGGTGGACACAGGTGGACACAGGGACATGTTCAGACACAGAACCTCCTCAGATGTTTCAGCAGCCAAAGAACCAACAGTCAGATTAGACAAAGTGACCATAATAACAGAGACTAATGCTGGTGTAGAAAGTCCTGAAATATTTCAGCACTTTCAAGACCTTGGACAGTTCCTTTGTAATTTCAGCACTTTCAGGACCTTGGACAGTTCCTTCAACCCTTCAAACTGTCTAAAGCAGTGATTCCCAACCAGCAGCCATTACTTATTCACTTTCAAGGCAATATTTTTATCTTTATGTTTAATTTGAGTAGAAAAAAAAATAAAATGCCTGAGAATTAAACGTTCTAGGGGGTTGAATAAATAATTTTCATTTAATAATCTGTTGTAGTTTGTTATAGTTTTGGAGAACCATCATTATGTTTGACAGATGGGGTACTAGTGGTATGACAAAATGGCTCTGGGGGTACACAAGTCTAAAAAGATTGGGAACCACTGCTGTTCTCTGTCATCCAGAACACAACAAATAAAAAAACCAAATGTATGTTCTGTAGGTAAATCTTTACATTTGCTGAGGTTTTATTAGTTTATATCAGGAGAGGGTGGAGTTTCCAGCTTTAAACTACAGGAGATCTTCTATTCATGCAGCTAAACTCACCTGCAGATTCATCTCCCCCCCTCCCTCCTGAGGGTCTGTGATTGTATGGCTCACACAGACATGTTTTGGTCACATGCATGAAGGTGTAGAGAGGAAGTGACTGGGTATCAGGCTGTGTTAAAGTGCTGGCTGTCCTCAACAAATGAGAACCTTAAGAAGTCTTTAGGACCAGAGACAGTCAGAGATTTATGGAGTTTCTGTCTTATGAAGGTTGTGAATTTTAATAGTTCATAAATAATTCTTTTCATAATGTAGACCCAACAGTTACCAAAAGCAGGGATGCTAAATTGTTGGGTAGTAGCTGAGAGTCATCCTAACAATCTTTATTTACCTGATTTAAAAGGTTTGCCTCCTCTCCTCCCACCATCAGATGGTCTGAGGTTAAAACTCTGCAGCTGATGTTCATTCCGTCATGAATATTAGGTCTTTAACTTCCACAGTTTTGAACACATTTCTGCCTTTTTTTTCCAACAAGAATGTGGTGTCAAAACAAAAGAAACAGTCATCTTCTGTTCAAGTATAGAAAGTCAAATAAAGAGAATTGGTGGWGTTTGGGACATGTTAAAGTGTACACATTGATGTAAATATGAATCTATAAAACCCTGAGCTGTGTGTCTGTCTCTGTGCTTTAAAGTTGTATCCATGTCCTCCTGTGTTGATTTGTCTCAGAGATCTGGCCGATGTCTTGCTGCGCTCAGCTCGTCCTGCAGCCCGTGGGCCTGGCTGAGGATCTGTTGGAGCGTTCACCTGTCAGAGCTGTTTAAACGAGGAAGCTGCTGCACGCTGATTTGTGAGCGTGAGAATTTCTGCATCCATGATGACCATCTGAGGCTGTCCTCAGCACATTAGGAAAACTAATTCCTCCTCTTTCAGACGCCGGTGCCTTTATCAATTATTAAAGAGCGCATTAAGCTGCGCTGCTGGAGCAACGTGCACAACGTGCACAATGTGCACATGATTTAAGCAAACAATAAAAAGAGAAAAATACACCAGAGCTGCAGCAGCGGGGGGCATGTTGGAGGGAAGGATGCAGGAGAAACATTTCCTGCTTTTATAACAAACACTTAAAACATTTAAAAGATGGAGGACAGAACTTTGCAAAGACTTTTAATCCTTTTTAAAAACACAGAATGAGCTAACAGAAACAAAACTTCAACTAAGGGTTTAAGATGTGCACCTTGAAACAACTCTGACTTCTTTAGGTGTTTTTAAATTCTAACCAATAGCATCAAGCTGTTTTTTTTTCTTTTTAAACATTGTATGGGCTGGGTCAGGGACTACAGGCAGAAAGCATCACCTACAGCTTTAACTTGATACATCTTTCCCCTCATGGTTAATGGAGAATCGATTTTGTAACTGTTGTAAATTWAAAAAGACAGTTTGTTGGCCTTCATGTTTTGGTTTGTGCTCTGAGGTTCTGAACACTTCAGGACCTTCTACAGACAGGTGTGTCCAACCTGCTGAACCTCCCACATGTGGACGCTATTTCAGAAGAAGAACCATGAAGTATGATGAGTGAAACAGGACACACCCTGTGTTTTTCTCTTTGTCCTGACGAGGTGTTGAGCTTTAATAAGGCTGGGACACAAACTGTGACAAACTGCAGTTCTGCTCTGGGAGGCTGAACAAGGGATTTAATGATGGAAACACAGTGTTCTCTTTCACTTACAGGTATTTCTTATTCTCGTACACGTCATGCAGCTTTAAAACGTGAGGATGCTCGATGAGTTTCAGAATGGCGATCTCCCGCTCCACCTGCAGAGAAACACAGGAGCACAATTACACAATATAAGATAAGTGAGTCCTGCTGAGCTGCAGAGACAAACACACTGCAGTCACACACAGCAGCCACAACCACTAATGCAAACAGACACACACAGCATGCTGAGCTTGTATCATATTAATCACACAAAGTGGCCCTCGGGGGGTCACACCCAGGTTGTTTGGTGCTTGCTGAAGCAAAAACTCACACATTTAACCCCCCGCTTGGTTCRCTTGTAAAACTCAGTGGACTGAGAGGTTGTTGTGTTGAAAAGCTGACACTTTGAGGTTAACACTGATGTTCTCCAGCTAGCAGCGTGCCCCACAGTCTGAGAGAAATCTGCTTCTACCACAGACAACACTGATAACAACACTGTCCATTTCTGACCTGGAATTAGTAATTCATGCATTCATCTCAACCAGCATAGATTATTGTAATAGCCTGTTCACCTGTCTGACCCAGAAACAGACAAATCACCTTCAGCTCGTACAAAACTCTGCAGCAAGACTCTTAACCTGAACTTCAAAATTCTCACACATCTCCCCGATCCTTTCAGAGCTTCACTGGCTCCCTGTTCATTTTCCAATCAAGTTTAAAATCCTGGTCCTCACTTTCAGAGCTCTTCATGTCCAGACGCCTGACTACATTAAAAGTCTCMTCTCTCCTTACAAGCCCAAACRCAGCCTACGCTCACAGGGTCAACATCTCCTAGTGGTTCCCCWCACACGTCTCAAGACCTGTGGTGACTGAGCCTTCTCCTCCATGGCCCCCAGGCTCTGGGATGAACTTCCTATCCATCTGCGCACATTTGAAAGCATTGATGATATTAACTAACTAACTAATTTCAGCATTTTTCTGCAGCCTGACCTTTTAGTGTCTGTTTCACCAAACCCTACCTGCTGACCGTACAATTCAWCATATTAATATCTGTCAAACAGACAGGACTTTCATCCAAAATCATTTCAATTTGTCAATAATGTATTTTTATAAAATGTACCAGTGCTGCATGATCTACTCATTCAGAGACCTGCCTCCAAATTAATTTCTGATTTAAAAATCCTTCATCTTAATATGTTATTGTTTTACTCTGCCCTCCACATTTTTGTCTAGATATTATTTACTTGTTTTATTTTTGGATTGTACCGTCTTCATACTTTGATGGTTGTACAGCTTTTATACTTTTATATTTTTGTTCCAAATTTTTGAATATCCTCTTCTGATTGTACAGCATCTTGTGAATCTATTTCTGTGAAAGGTGCTTTATAAATAAAACTTTACTTTACTTTACTTTACTTTGATAAATCATTGGTTTGTTTAGCTTTGTCACAGAACAAAAACAGAAAAATTCAACATGAAATCAGTTTACAGCAGAAATGAACACACACACACACACACACACACACACACACAC
>NW_013954159.1:23426-26238 GCF_001266775.1 Austrofundulus limnaeus
TTATAAAATGTTCTGACAGGCTGTGTGTGTGTGTGTGTGTGTGTGTGTATGTGTGTGTGTGTGTGAGAGCATAAAAAGGCTGTAATAAAAGCTGTCACATCAGCACATAGAGAAAAGTACATTTAGATAATTACTCTTTGCTCTGATCATTTCTCTCAGTTTGWTTTAATATTAAAGTCACTTTTCTTTAACATTCAGTTAGAAGTTTAATAAAGACACTTCATTTATTCAGGCTGGACCAGACCGAACTCAGTCTGAGAGGCTGGGAGAGGATTCTCATCAACTACATGCAAATACTTTATTTTGTTTTGAAGCTCATCATTTTGATTTGATAATCACAACTTTRGTTTTAGAAACAGAAATAAACTCAGTACAGTAAGACGTTTAAAGTGTTTGTGACGGTACAACAAAGTTTGAGACACTCAACACTGACAAATGTTCAGACATGATACAGGAACTGATCAGTGACTTACAGGTTGAAACAACGGTGGGTTTCCAACCATAACTTTCTCACCTAACTAAGGTTAACACAGAGAGACAGTTTAATGTTACCAATCAGCCTGACCTTTGGTCAGAGAAAACCCACACCTGCACAGAGAGAACAGCTAACCTCTACCCAGAGTTGTCCTGATGCATCTCAGTAATCCAGGTAGAAAAATCAAAAAGGAAAAATGGATGGTTCTTCTCTAATGAAACGTTTCATCTCTCCTCCAACAGACTTCTTCAGTCTGAGAGTTTCAGGTGAACTCAGCCTTATAAGCTCCGCCTCCACATGGTGGACAAACAGCTTAGTCACATGCAAAAGAGGGTCATCAGTCAACCAGTAGGTCGTTAGTGCCTTGATTAGCTCTATTGTTCACAGAGGGTCATGTGACCCATCACCTGACCCGTGTCGTTATGTGTATGTAGTGAATGCAGGCGGGGCTCAACGTCCCCTTGTTTTTGTTTTCTCCCTCTTTGTGTTGGTATCATTGGGCCCTGAATCACACCTGTTGCTCACAGGGGGCGGAGTCATACCTGCAATAACAGCGTTGTAGGAGGAGGACAACTGGACACGAAGGCCTCCACCTCTGTTTAATGGTGGACAGTTTTTCTTCACAAAGATGGAAGAACTTTACTCCTCTCTACCCAGAATTCAACCAGCAGCCTTGTCACTGCGAGGCAGCAGCTCCACCCACTGATCCACCGTGCCTCAGTAACTGAASAACAGAGTTTAGTTCCAGAAGAAGCTGATGAAAGTGTGTGGAGCTGAGGACAAAGAGCAGGAAGTGAAGGTGACTCATGCTGTGGTTCTGTGTGTTTCAGGTGTAGGAGGCAGAGCAGCAGTAAAGAGCAACACCTGCTCTGAGTGTCCACACTGACGGTGTTGCTCCCAGCTGCACCTGCAGCACTTTCTCCTCTATTTACAGCTTCTGTGGGAGTCAAACACACGTCTGCAAGAAAACTGTCACCACGGAATCCAAACCTGCAGAAACATCAGCTTTAATCACAGACTGGTCCTGACTGGGACCAGTCTGTGATTAAACAATGACCTGTGCTGACAGAAGAACAACCAGCAGCTGTTAATGTAAGAAGTAATCATCTTACCTTCATCAGAACAGACTCGCTGAGCTTCTCTCTGTTCACRATCTTTATGGCAACTTTCTGACCCGTGACACAGTGGATCCCCAGCTTCACGAGACCTGCAACACAAACACCAGGCCTTACTGTAAGCCCTGCCCCAGTTCAGACTGTACCGGACTGAGACATCCTGCAGGTGACACGTGTTCAGACAATAACATGTTAGAGGAAAACATGTCAATAAAGACATGGATCATGGATCTGATCCAAGATTAAACAGGAAAATGTTTCAAATCTACGAGCTGCAGAAAAACTGTGTCAGGCCTGAACATGACTCTACACTGCCAGTAAAACAGGAAGTCAGGAACTAAATGTTGGACAGGAACCATGGGCTCTGAAGGTTATAGACTGGAAAACACACACACACACACACAGAAACACACACACACACACAGAAACACACATTTATACATACAAAATGAAACAAAAGTATATTGTCTGTAACATCTGTGAGGAGTTTTGTAGTGAACAGGTTCTATCTAAATAAACTGAACTGAATGTTGTGTAGAACATCATCTGTTGATGAAAACAGATAAAACACAATCTTGTCTCCAGACAGATCCAGTTTACCCAGCACACCTGAAACCAGCACCTCTCACTGATTCCATCATTAAGCTGGTTTAGATGCTGCTGCTGATCCTCTGAGAGCTCACCTGATGTGACTCCTGTAGCACAACAGAAATGTCAACACACAACACCTTTATGTTAACACCACCGCCTCACCCATCTTTATGTAAAGTGACAGCAGCGAGGGTCTCCCTTCAGTCTGACAGCAGCGAGGGTCTCCCTTCAGTCTGACAGCAGCGAGGGTCTCCCTTCAGTCTGACAGCAGTGAGGGTCTCACTTTGTACTGAAGGTCTGCAGACGGCAGCACAAATGCCACGCTGCATTTGCACCTCTTCATTACCTCACGCTCCGTGTGTGCTTCACAGGAGGTGCTTTGAAAGGTGGTCTCCCTACAGGGGGAACGAGCAGAGCTGAAARCAGCAGGGGGCACCCCGGGGGTCTTTTAAGTCCCTGTTAGAACTGAGATGGGATCCTGGGTGAGGGTGCTCAGGTCTCATTCTTCTTGTCTGCAGAGAAACTCTGTGATGGTTTCATCTGCCAAACATCAGCCAGGGCCTTTAAAGATGTGTGTACACACACACACACACACACACACACACACACACACACACACACACACACACAC
>NW_013954159.1:26688-27479 GCF_001266775.1 Austrofundulus limnaeus
ACACACACACACACACACACACACACACACACACACACACACACACACACACACACACACACACACAGTGTCTATGCTGCTGACTGCAGAGGTAGTTCCTCCAGCCCGTCCTCAGAGAGCCGACACTATTTTTAGATCCATCTCTGTTTCTCTCTCCTCCACTGGACCAGTGCTTCACACTCCTTCACTTCTGTGTGTTTGTTCTGTTTTTGTGAGTCATTTTCACACTCAGTGAGTCCAGTCACGTCAGGACGTTCAGACACTGAGCAGAGCAGAGGGAATCGTTCTAACAAGCAGAACTCTGTGTGTTGATGAGTTTCTGACAGTGAAGAACACAAGAAAAGAGCAGCTGCTTGTTCTTTTTCCTGCATGACTCAGCATTCATCTCCTGACTCCAGACAGGTCCAGGTCTGGACCATGACTCAGCATTCATCTCCTGACTCCAGATGGGTCCAGGTCTGGACCATGACTCAGCATTCATCTCCTGACTCCAGATGGGTCCAGGTCTGGACCATGACTCAGCATTCATCTCCTGACTCTAGAAGGGTCCAGGTCTGGACCATGACTCAGCATTCATCTCCTGACTCTAGACAGGTCCAGTTCTGGATCATGACTCAGCATCCAGCTCCTGACTCCAGACGGGTCCAGGTCTGGACCATGACTCAGCATTCATCTCCTGACTCCAGACGGGTCCAGGTCTGGACCATGACTCAGCATTCATCTCCTGACTCCAGATGGGTCCAGGTCTGGACCATGACTCAGCATTCATCTCCTGACTCCAGATGGGTCCA
>NW_013954159.1:29611-30076 GCF_001266775.1 Austrofundulus limnaeus
CTCCAGATGGGTCCAGGTCTGGACCATGACTCAGCATTCATCTCCTGACTCCAGATGGGTCCAGGTCTGGACCCTCAGTGGTTGGGAGATCCTTTTTGTTTCTAATCATTTTCAAATCTCTGCACGATCACATGACATGATGTGGATTAGCAGCTTCATGCGATCCTCAGAACTGATTACCATGAACTACATTTACATTTGGAACAAACTGGAACAAGTAAGAAGACAATTTTCAGATAAACTTTATTGTAACATTTACTTCTGGTTTTTCACCATTAACTGTAAATCCAGACTATCACATGAATCCAGAGTATCACATAAACCCAAAGTATCACATGAATCCAGAGTATCACATGAATCCAGAGTATCACATAAACCCAAAGTATCACATGAATCCAGAGTATCACATGAATCCAGAGTATCACATAAACCCAAAGTATCACATGAATCCAGAGTATCACATGA
>NW_013954159.1:31198-32015 GCF_001266775.1 Austrofundulus limnaeus
AAATCTGAATTTTTTGGCGTACGCCATTTCTGCCTTTTGGCCGTACATTCACTTTTAGTATGGTTTCCACGCAATCCTTTATAAATGAGACCCCTGGTGAGTAAAGACAGATCTCCTCTGTCAGCAATCAAAGGGCTGGAGGAGGAGGAGGAGGAGGAAGATGAATGTAGGGAACAGAAAGAGGGGACAGTTGAGACGAGGACTTTTCTCACTTGTTCATCTCTGGGAATGTGCGATCGATGATAATCTGATTGGTGAAGCTTTTCCCACAGCAGTGAATGAGGACAGGAGCGAGGTGCTGTCATTGTAACTCAATAAGCAGACCTAACAGAGACACAGAGAGGACCTCTGAGAGCAGGATGTCTCAGCTGATCCAACAACTCCATCAGTTGAAAGAAGAGCCAGGATAGTTCATTAAAGAGCAGTGAAATGCTGCAGGGGCAGAGCTACAGCATGATGACACACACACCAACTGTCTGCTGGACTGTCTGCAGGACTGTCCAAAAGACCGTCTGCTGGACTGTCCTTAAGTTTGTTGTCTAGACTGTCCACAGGACTGTCTGCTGGACTGTCTGCAGGATTTTTTGCAGGACTGTCTGCTGGACTGTCTGCAGGACTGTCTGCAGGACTGTCTGCTGGACTGTCTGCAGGATTTTTTGCAGGACTGTCTGCTGGACTGTCTGCAGGACTGTCTGCAGGACTGTCTGCTGGACTGTCTGCTGGACTGTCCAAAGGACTTTCTTTCATTTCACATATTGTGCATTGTACACGAGCACATGGTATACAGCCTCTACAGTTCAATATTTGTCATATTATG
>NW_013954159.1:32289-33592 GCF_001266775.1 Austrofundulus limnaeus
AGGATTTTTTGCAGGACTGTCTGCTGGACTGTCTGCAGGACTGTCTGCAGGACTGTCTGCTGGACTGTCTGCTGGACTGTCCAAAAGACCGTCTGCTGGACTGTCCTTGAGTTTGTTGTCTAGACTGTCCACAGGACTGTCTTCTGGACTGTCTGCAGGATTTTCTACTGGACTGTCTGCTGGACTGTCTGCAGGATTTTTTGCAGGACTGTCTGCTGGACTGTCTGCAGGACTGTCTGCAGGACTGTCTGCTGGACTGTCTGCTGGACTGTCCAAAGGACTTTCTTTCATTTCACATATTGTGCATTGTACACGAGCACATGGTATACAGCCTCTACAGTTCAATATTTGTCATATTATGAATAAATTCTGGAGTTTTAGGTCTTACTGAATCTTAATTTACTGTATACGACCAATTTGKACTTAAACATTAGGCACCATCTAATTGGAGCTTATTAAAGATAAAATGGAKCCCAAGGAGATTGTTGAACTAAACAAAGAAAGAATTAAACAGATCTTTAAAAAATAAATAAAAATAAAAAACACTGAACTTTATAAACAGCCAAATTTAATGATGTTATAATGGTTATCATCATTAGTATTGTTGTTATTGTCTCTGTTTGTAAATGGGCAGCTTTGTGTTTTATAATCAAAGAAAGATTTATAAAAGGCACGCCCAGTCAGGATTTATCATTAAATCAACATTAGTACAGTCCAAATGTTAAATAACAACATTAATAAAACTAAAGATGAAAAAAGTATTCATTTAGCAAAGAGCTGACATATAGAGAAATGTTCAACACCGCTACATTTCTGATTCTGATTCTCTCTGGTTCTGTTCAGGAAAGCTACCTAAAGGTCAGTGATGCATTCTTCTTTTCTATTAAATGTTTCAATCAAACTGAATCTCCAGACGAACAGAAACGCTGACATTTGAAGCCCGTGAAGCACAAATAGCTTGTTGTGGTTGTGGCTGGGGTTATTGGACAGCGTGTGTAGAAATGATGTGCAGCAAACAGACGGCAGTAATATGAGCAGAGATAGAGGGATGCCCTGATGAAACAAAGGAGGGAGGAGAAGAAATGAACTTTTCGTTCCTTTACAAGAAGAAAACAAAAGCTTGGTCCAAACCCAGACTGAGGCTCAGGAGAAACACTCAGATCTATAAGAAGACCAGATGGAGTACTGACAAACATCCCATCCCCCCTAAATAAACCACACACACACACACACACACACACACACACACACACACACACACACACACACACACACACACACACACACACACACACACACACAC
>NW_013954159.1:33842-35229 GCF_001266775.1 Austrofundulus limnaeus
ACACACACACACACACACACACACACACACACACACACACACACACACACACACACACACACACACACACACACACACACACACACATACACACAGCTCTGTTCAGACCCAGCCTTCCTGCACTGATTGGTTTTCAAAGTGTTCATTCAAGTCTGAGGCAGCTAACGGTGCTGGTGCTGGCTCCAGCTCCACAACATTCATCTTAACCTACTTTGCAGCACTGATCTACACCAACACTCCAGCACCTCCACAGGACAGCCCTCAGAAGACAAATTACACCCCCAAGGCAGAAGTGGAGCATGTGCATGTTGGGATGTTGCCTCCAGACAGACGTGGCGTGGGCTCGCAGTGGATGAAAGAGATCCTGGCGGCGTGGCTGTAAACGGGGCAGATGATTCTCCAGGTCGTGKTTGAGACTCCCAGCACCCTGTAACACAGATCCATCCAGCCTTTTTAAATTAGCAGCTGCTGCCACCGGCACCGCTTTCTTTCTGAGAGCTGAAGCTTAGATAAGGAGTGAATGTGTGTCGATGCAGCAGAGTCTCTGTGGTCTGAGCTGCTTCAGCACCACAAACAGCTCCTCCTGCTCTGTGAGGCAGCATGAAGGTCCAAAACCACAAAACTTCAGCTTCTTATCCCCCACCTCTCATGTACCTCTCATGTACCTCTCATGTACCTCTCATGGTACCTCTCACAGTACCTCTCATGTACCTCTCATGGTACCTCTCATGGTACCTCTCATGTACCTCTCATGGTACCTCTCACAGTACCTCTCACAGTACCTCTCATGGTACCTCTCATGGTACCTCTCATGTACCTCTCATGGTACCTCTCATGTACCTCTCATGTACCTCTCATGTAGCTCTCATGGTACCTCTCATGGTACCTCTCATGGCACCTCTCATGTACCTCTTATGGTACCTCTCATGTACCTCTCATGGTACCTCTCATGGTACCTCTCATGGTACCTCTCATGTACCTCTCATGGTACCTCTCATGTTACCTCCCATGGTACCTCTCATGGCACCTCTCATAGTACTTCTCATGGTACCTCTCACGGTACCTCTCATGTACCTCTCATGTACCTCTCATGGTACCTCTCATGTACCTCTCATGGTACCTGTCATGGTACCTCTCATGGTACCTCTCATGTACCTCTCAAGGTACCTCTCAAGGTACCTCTAATGGTACCTCTCATGGCACCTCTCATGTACCTCTTATGGTACCTGTCATGGTACCTCTCATGGTACTTCTCATGTACCTCTCATGGTACCTCTCATGGTACCTCTCATGGTACCTCTCATGGTACCTCTCATGTACCTCTCATGTACCTCTCATGGTACCTCTCATGTACCTCTCATGGTACCTCTCATGTACCTCTCAAGGT
>NW_013954159.1:35656-41428 GCF_001266775.1 Austrofundulus limnaeus
TGTACCTCTCATGTACCTCTCATGTACCTCTCATGTACCTCTCATGTACCTCTCATGTACCTCTCATGTACCTCTCATGGTACCTCTCACAGTACCTCTCATGTACCTCTCATGGTACCTCTCATGGTACCTCTCACGGTACCTCTCATGTACCTCTCATGTACCTCTCATGTACCTCTCATGGTACCTCTCATGGCACCTCTCATGTACCTCTTATGGTACCTCTCATGTACCTCTCATGGTACCTCTCATGGTACCTCTCATGGTACCTCTCATGTACCTCTCATGTACCTCTCATGGTACCTCTCATGTACCTCTCATGGTACCTCTCATGTACCTCTCAAGGTACCTCTCATGGTACCTCTCAAGGTACCTCTCATGGTACCTCTCAAGGTACCTCTCATGGTACCTCTCATGGCACCTCTCATGTACCTCTTATGGTACCTCTCATGTAGCTCTCATGGTACCTGTCATGGTACCTCTCATGGTACCTCTCATGTAGCTCTCATGGTACCTCTCATGTACCTCTCATGGTACCTGTCTTGGTACCTCTCATGGTACCTCTCATGGTACCTCTCATGGTACCTCTCATGGTACCTCTCATGTACAGCTTTAAAGTGGGGGCATCTGATGAGCAGAACAATAGTTTATCTGCTTTGCTCAAACATTACAAATACTGTTGGACTAAGTGTTGTGTATGACTCTCAGCTACTACCACGTCAAGTGTTAACTCAACATCTGAGTATTATCCAGTTTAGAATTGGATACTGTTGATTACCTGTGGTGGTCAATATAAATGGACTAACTGGTTTTTACAAGTTTCATTAAAACTGTCCAGTGGTTCATTAAATATGTTGCTAACAACAGCTAATACTTTATACTTTGTGTATAAAGTAGTACTGAGCATGTGTTGTGAATGACTCAGATACTACCACACCAAATATCTATAAAACTGGGTTGAAGCCATTTTTTTGTTTTCTGTGGTCAGTTAGCTTCTGGGTTCTTGGACTGGCTTGGCTCTGAACTGTAAGATGCTGCAGTTGGATAATTACAGACGTTCTGAAAGCTTCATTAAAATATGAAAACCATTGCTGCCTGCCTTAGCCAGAACCCAACCAGAACCCAACCAGAACAATCCATGCATAAAGCCATCCACTGCTACAGTCTGTATGGTCCTATGGTTTTAGAGATAAATGATGACTGTTCATGTTATCCCCATGTTCAGCATGTCTTCGGTACACCCAGAAAACATGTCTCCTTCCTGCTGGATGGAGGTGCAGCTCCTGATGAAGAGCTGTTTCAGTATTTGCATGTTGCATGAGTTAAGTGTTTAGTACAAACAGCTGAAGAGTCAGACACTTGAGCACAGCTGACTTGTTGTCAGGCAGTAGTGGAGCAGCAGGCTGCACTCACTCTGTGGTTTGTATTGTTCAATAACAGGAAATACCGTCACAATAACTAAAGTTGTGCATGAGTAGGGTTTCTAAAAATAGTAAAAATAAATAATTATTAAAAAACAAAAAACCTTCATGTCTAACCACTGGTCAAATCCTGAAAGTTTGACCAAAACATGGCATGCTTTTCAGCTGCTGGTTGATTGTGGACTAAAATATTAAAAATGGTAGTTTTAGGCAGTTATTGATTGCTGTTGATTTTCTCCTAAAGAACACGTACTGTCATAAAGTTAAAGAAYTTTCTGAGTCTTCACAAGGATTATAAATCTTACAGCTGAGGTTCAGATGAAGTATTTTTATCAACTTGTTCTGGTTGTGAATAATTTCTACTAATGASTACACACCACCTACTGTAAGTACAGTATGTTGTCCTTAACAAACAATGTTGCCATCTAGTGGTGACTGGAAACCCGAGTCTTAAAGGTCAAATGACTTAAAATCTAAAGGTAATGATATTTTGTGTTTATCTGTTAGTTAAACACACTGGTATTAAACATATCAGTGGCCTGTTTAAAGCTACTTGTTTGTAGTGTTTCTGTGTAGAAATCCTAAAGCAGGGTCATTGTGAGGGAGGAGTTACTGTCCCCGGATGATGACATCATCTGTGCCGACTGCTATGTGTTTCTTTGCTTGTATTTATCTTACATATGAAATACCTCTAATGACAAAAACACTTCAGACCATTTCCTCTAACTGCTGAGTGTAGAATAAGATACTGTTTAGATTAAGAGATGTTTTATTGTATTTACCTATTGGTGAATGGAAAGGTTTATTAGGGGTGCAATAACACATGTATCTATATTGAACTGTTCAGTACAGTGCTTTAGGTTTAATATGCACTGAGTATCAAACAATACAGATTTTTAACATTTATTCTATCAACTTGTCTTCTGAAGATGCTCTGTGTTAAAGGATCAGTGGATCTGTGWTCGACTACTCCACCTAGGCTGCATTGTGGAGCTCAGATGAGAAACTTGCTGTTTCAGCAACATTTAATTTAAAGACTGGACTTTTGAGATTAAATAAATGTTCATAATTAATTTAAATAAATTACAAGTTAAGAAGGGCATGGACATTTCTTAGTTTTGTATCAAAAAATATCAAACAGTGAGACTAAAGTATTGAGCTGAATCGTGAAGTTTCAGTGATGTTGCAGCCCTATCATTTAGTTAAATGTACAAGTAAAAGTAGATTAGCGGGGGCTAACTCTAACAGCTAACCACTAAGATGATGTCATGTGTTTGTCTCCATCCAGCTGAATAGTGRGACTGACTCAGATCTCTTGATGTTAGCGTGTTAATTAGCTGACTTAAAGCTGGCATCAAATTTACTGGAAGTTTAGCTTTAAAACTAGTTTGCTGAATTTTTTATAAAATAGTGAAAAATGTAATCCTCAACATGAAAATTTTGAAAAAGCATATCTTATTGTTTAATGTTAGCTTTTAAACATTGTTTTATTTGACCCACTGTTGTTTCTGTTGTTCGTTTATCCTGAAGTAACTCTAAGTTCAGTTACAATAAAAAACACATACTCTTCTTGTAAATAATAGAAAATAAAGTAAATGACTACAAATATTTAAATGCATACTGACATAAAACACATCAGGTTTTAATATTATTTTGTTAAATCTATGGTTGTAACAACATTGACATCAATGAATGGAATTTTGCATAGACATTAGCCTCTAGCTAACAAACTTGAGTAATATATGGATTAATGTAAGAACATGTTGGTTTTTCTTTTTGTGTATTTTTACATGTTTACATGTGGGCAGTAAAAATTAAGCTGCTAGTTTTCAACTTTCGCTGGTTTAAACTGCTTCTCTGTCAAACTTTGTAGGAGTGTTGAGGGAGAGCAGAAGCTGAAGGATCGGCCCGTTTCTGTCACTCACAGTGTTTCTGTTTCACTGTTTGTGTTTTTAAATCTGAACTGCTTCTCAGTTCTTTTAACARTATTATCTATAGGTCAGAAACCAACAGTGAACTGTTAATAAACCACAAGCTGCTCAGATTTCTAAAAATCAACACTGGGAAATAAAAACCCAAAACAGTTGACCTCTAGCTGTTAGTGTGAATTTGAAAGTGTAATGTTTGAAATATCAATTTTACCACTTTTCCTTTCCAGACGCACCAATGGGCTGAAATATTTCCCTACAAAATAAAAGACCTATTTAAAGTCTAGCTTTATTTTCCCATAAATGCTGCGTAAAGGGATGTGTATGTTTAACTCCTCTCACTATCTGTTCTTCATGTGTTCATCTGCAGAGAGTTGAAGAGCTGAGGTGTGGGTTTTTCAGACGGGTCGGACCCCCACATGGACTCGCCGCTGACTGACACTGAGGGGCTTGCGAACAGACACGCCGCTGCCATCCTGGAAACACATTCATGGATGGAAAACGGGCACCACTGGAGGTATTTCAGCAGCGAGTCCCACTCATCATCAGGCCCACTGACAGAACTGGGTTTCTCCTGACGAGTGGGAAAAAACTGGGACACCCCAGCAAACGCTGCTAATCCCCATTATCTCAACTGCTGTCTTTCACTCTCATCAACAGGATTTAGTTTGGAAAACAGTTTTCTTCTTCTTGCCTTCAGAGAATCAAACTGCCTACAAGTCTCCAAAGAACATGACAGTTTTATTTTAGTGTCTTCAGAACAGTTTTCATGTCCTGGAAGATGTATTTTCCTCATCTTGTCTCTTCATAATTCAATATAACACAGCTCCATGGCAGACAAAGAGATTCCCCAAAGTCGGAGCACAAATTGATGGAAAACTGGAACACAAGTTCATCCATGGAGTGATGAGGGGCTTTATGAGAACTGGGGTTTAGGGGCTTTTGGAGCTGCTGTGCATCTGTGCACATGGTGGTTGTAGGGGGTGGTGGGGGATGGGGGTTAAGCTGTTATTGCTCTACATCCCACCAGCCCAGAATGAGCGGGTGGATGGGAAATAAAGGATGAGGCAGGGGGAATAAGGTTACAGGGGGGTTGATCCTTTTTCAATCCTTTCTGTGTATGAGCTGAAACAAAAACAAATCCTCGAATAAACAAAGATCCTTCACACTGCCCTGGTTCTCCATCTGAAACTTCACACAGCTCCAGTCCTGCACATCCAGACCTCCCCCTGAAGACCCCTCCTGCTCTGGGTAATCCCTGAAAAGCTAGCTCTGGAGCAGAACGGCAGGAGAGACAGTTCTGGTTCTGATCCATCTGAAAACATCTACATCCATCTTCAGACGTAGGCTGGACCAAGAATCCATGAGGAGTCCAGGAAGGAGAAGGTTCAGAGTCTAACTCTGCTGCACAACAGTGAAGGTTTCATSTGAACAGACACACACATGTGCAGCTGTTATCTGTCAAACACGACAAACTTTGTTTCATTTCCCTTTTTCAACAACACAAACTGGAGTTTATTACAGATCCTGAGCAGTGACATCATCAGGATGTATTTCACCATGATGGGTCTGCAGCTGCATCCAGCACAGTCAGGACACACAACTGGTTGTGTAGTCAGGAAACACAACTGTGTAGTCAGGAAACACAACTGGTTGTGTAGTCAGGAAACACAACTGGTTGTGTTGATGTGTATTCTTCTCAGGAACTATCTCAGTCGGAGACACCGGCCCTCTTCACACCTGACAGTAACACACCTGACAGTAACACACCTGACAGTAACACACCTGACACTAACACACCTGACAGTAACACACCTGACACTAACACACCTGACACTCACACACCTGACAGTAACACACCTGACACTCACACACCTGACACTAACTGAGTCACACAAGGACACCTTTCTTCCCATCAGGCAGTAAAGTGTCTCTGAGGGGATCAGAGTGAACAGACTCAGTAACACAAACCTTCACATGCTGGTCAGTCCTCACAACCAGAACCAGTTATTAAAGAGCAGGGTGGTCAGAGGGTACCTGAGCCCAGGTGATCTACTGTTTGACAGGGTCCACAGAGACAAGACACCCAGACCAGGAAGAACAGGTGAGTAGGAACCTGAGACTGTGCCACAAGCTTTGGACCAACTCTGTCCCTGTCCCTGATCCATTAGATCCAACCTGAGGACTTCATAAACCAGTCAGGACTTCACTAAACCAGTCTGAGGACTTCATTAAACCAGTCTGAGGACTTCATTAAACCAGTCTGAGGACTTCACTGAACCAGTCTGAGGACTTCACTAAACCAGTCTGAGGACTTCACTAAACCAGTCTGAGGACTTCACTGAACCAGTCTGAGGACTTCACTGAACCAGTCTGAGGACTTCACTAAACCAGTCTGAGGACTTCACTGAACCAGTCTGAGG
>NW_013954159.1:42888-48532 GCF_001266775.1 Austrofundulus limnaeus
GTTTCTATGATACTTCTTATAAAAATTAAAATTTTGTCATTTAAAAATGATCTATAGCTAAGTAGGGTTGGGCATAATCATATCGTGTGCAATTATTTGTCAGAAAAACATGAATCGATTAATTTTTGGCACTTGACTATTAACACAATTAATGCCACCAGGCAGACTAACCGCTTGGTGCTACTCTCTGCTTCAAATATAACAAACATTAAAAAAAGTTGTGTAATTTATTTATCTATCAACACAATTTAAAGTTTGATGTACAGCCTGAAGTCTGTAATTTTGACACAAATTGGAACAGATTTGTACGAAGAGCCAATTTTCTCCCTATAAATTGGTCATGTGACCAGGACATAAGGGTGTCCAGGGACTCTGGGGGATTAATCGTCAAATTAATCGTTATTGGCTAAATACCCCAATTAATCGTGATTAATTTTTTTGCCAATATTGCCCAACCCTGGTGCAAACTGAGCCGAACTCAGAGGCGTGCAAATTCTTACAGTCTCAGTCATTTTACAGACACTTCACAAAAAATGYTTTTTGTTTTTTATTCTAAAAAAGGAACGGTCTCCCTGATGATTTGTACAACCTCTAACTGAGCAAGTGACAACAGACAGAATAAATCCATCACATGACCTCAGCTGGATGGTCTCTAGCAGATAAAACCTAAAGCCTTTCACATGATGGACATTTAAAAAGTCAGAAGAATAATTAAAATGAGTCATTTCATGTTTTTAACAACACAAGGTAACATTGTGCAAAAGATCTGATCTGTGGTTCCTTTAATTTTGTTTCTTTTTCAACTCTGACCACAAAGAAGCTTGACTAAAGTAAAATTATATATATATATATATATATATATTTGGGGTTATTTAAGTACTACAGTCTTACAGACCAGTATAACGAGTCCCTGCTCCCTTCATGTGACACAAAGTGACAGATTTCTACACAATCATCCTAACACTTGTTATCCTGCAGAAAGTGGCTGCTGACGTCACAATGTTACACAATGCATGTCTCTGAAGAACAAAAGGCTAAAAACACAACAGTGAGTCCAGAATGAGGCTGAAACACAGCAGCAGCACTGCTTTTCTGCTGCAGCCTTTAACAGGAGTCCACTGACAGGATGAGTCCTGGAGGCTTCATGCCCACCCCCACCACCCCCACCCCCACCACCAACACCTCTCTGCAGACTGCTGCAGTCCCCCTCCTGCTGTGAGAGCCAACAGCCTGCAGCCATGCTGTGTTAGCTTCATGCTAACAGCCTCAGGTTAGAACAGCTTTCCCTGCACTGGATTGTTAGCAGCTTCTAACAAGTCCACAATCGTTTGATTTAAAGCTGATGTGAAACTTTTCATGCAGTAACTTCTGCATGCACAGGTGGTGAGTCCAAACACCATCCCAACACTTCAGTCAGGTTGGCTGATGGAGTTTATTTTATTTAGCTATAATGTTGCATGTGCATACACACAGAGTGCATCCACTTGGATGACAGAAGAAAGTGACACTTGTTTCCACTATGGTCCAAATATAAAAGACAGAGTTCTATAGAGAAGAATAAAAACACCAGGATAATCAAACAAAGATAAAGAGAAATAACACAATCATTAAGGTAAGCTGGTACAACAGGAAATAAAGAATAAAAGATGAATTTATGAATTTTAGGATGAAATGGAAGAATTTAGCTCCTCTTTGTGAAGACCTTTGAGTAGGTTCTGGACTCTAACTGGACCAGTGCAGCMCCTTGATTCTTCTCTTTTTGACCTGTTCTGTTGTAGATCAGCTGCTGGGTTTGGGATCAGGGTTCTGTTGGACCCAGTTTGGTCCAAACTTCAGCTGTCAGACAGATGGACTCACATCCAGAACCCTTTGGTCTAGAGAGGACTTTATGGTCTTTGGTCTACAGTGGACTTCCTGGTCTTTGGTCTACAGAGGACTTTATGGTCTTTGGTCTACAGAGGACTTCCTGGTCTTTGGTCTACAGAGGACGTCATGGTCTTTGGTTTACAGAGGACTTTATGGTCTTTGGTCTACAGAGGACTTCCTGGTCTTTGGTCTACAGAGGACTTCCTGGTCTTTGGTCTACAGAGGACTTCCTGGTCTTTGGTCTACAGAGGACTTCATGGTCTTTGGTCTACAGAGGACTTCCTGATCCAGTCATCAAACCATCAGTCCTCCACCACCGTGCTGACAGCTGGGAGGAGGGGCTGCTGGTCATAATGTGGGCCGTGTTTAAATCCTGGGGTTCTGTCCTTCAAACAACACACACTACATGTTGGACCTGGACCTTTATCAACTGCAAAGACCAGAAAAAAGTCTGTAAATCTRGACAGTCTATCCTGCTTTATTCCCACCGTTACCCACTGCCAAAAGTAGTAAAATATTAATATTATTAATATCATAAATGAACAAAATGAGCTCAGAGACAATATTTGAAGAACTAATGGACCCACCATGAGCTCTAAATAACAAACTGCTTTAAACTTTGAGTTTTCAAACCATCCGATTCTTTACATTTAAAAACTGAACTCCTGTCTCTCACCTCATTCACCATTACAGACAAAAAAACTCACAAAGCATCTTAGGGTAGGCTGGACCAAGAAGGATCCTCCAGATCTGTCCCTGAAATGGGAAAAGGAGGACACCTTTGTGCAGTTAGAGGAGTTTAGACAGTCTTCAGAGTGCAGCAGTGATTTAACACAGGACAGATTCAGCCTTCAAAGGCAGCAGCCCTGAACTTTCACACAGCCATGATGTGTTGGATTCCCTCCAACCATGCTGCTGTGCATTCTGGGTAAACTTTCATTTCTCTCTTAATAAACCTCCTTTCTAAATAATCTTCCTACTCTGTTGTGAACATGTTATTTGTCCTCCGTGTCAGATGTTTTACTGAAGTACATTCAAGCAGACAACACATTAAAGCTGTTTTAACAGGAAGCCTTGGGGAGGAGCCTGAAGACTGACGTCTGTAGAGAGGAGGACTTCCTTTGACTGGAATCATTAACACAATGTTCAGACTGTCTCAGCATSATGACTGCTCTCATGTAACTGCAGCCATGACATCATGTTACTCTGAATCTCAGGTGGAAACTCTCCATGTCTCACCTAGCCTCAGTGTCTGCATGCAGAACAACATGGACCAGCATCTCTGCTCAGATTAGGGCCMGTTGGGTGTGCTGCAGGGGGATTAGGGATTAAAACAAGAGTAAACAGGACACACATACATAAAGCCACTATCTGGTTAATATGAGGCATAAAAAACAGGTTAAACCAGGTAGGTCTCCCTTAAATTTAGATTTTTATGGGAGACTTTAAAGTGTCCCTTAAAGGAGATTTTAAGGTCTAATTTTTTTACCTTTACACTCAATTAATATGTGATTTATTTATTTTCAATTATAAGTTTTATATTGTGATATATATCGTTACTGGTGGCACGGTGGCTCAGTTGGTAGAGCTGATGCCTCTCAGCAAGAAGGTCGCCGGTTCAAATCCCGGTCCGGGGACCGTTCTGGGTAGAGTTTGCATGTTCTCTCCGTGCATGCATGGGTTTTCTACGGTTTTCTGGGTACTCCTGCTTCCTCCCACAGACCAAAAACATGACTGTTAGGTTAACTGATAACTCTAAACTGTCCCTAGGTGTGAGTGAGAGAGTGAATGGTTGTTTGTCTCGTTTGTCTCTACGTGTGTCTCTGTGGTGGACTGGAGACCTGTCCAGGTGTAACCCCGCCCCTCACACTGTGACTGCTGGATATGAGCACCAGTGACCCACTTGACCCTGAAAAGGAAGAAGCGTGTACAGAAAATGGATGGATGGATATATCATTACTGCCACCCATCATAATGTATATCGTGATATGAATTTTTTGCCATATTGCACATTCCTAGAACATGAGGCAAAAAGCCACTAAGGTTAACCTTAGAGAAAATGTCATGGTTAGCGCTAAAGACACCGCCCTCTGACGGATATAAAATGTGGCCTTCCAATAGGGCAATGGGTAGAGTGTTGGACCACAGAGCAGGAAACCAGGGCCCAAGACTGACATGGACAGCAAGAGTAAGGATCACCACCAGGCAAGGACAAAACATTATTAAAATATGTTTTGTTATTTACACATTCATTGTAATTGATATATTAACCCACTAGGGGGCACTGTCGGGACAGTCTGAAGGCTAGAAGGCACAGTAGGGACATTCTGAAGCCATTGTATGGGACTGATAACACCTACTAACGTCCATTTCATGGACTGATAACATCACAATCACCTGACCAAACTGTGGAAAACTGAAGTCAATTAAAAAGTCCAGCCAGGGTACACTCAGCCTCACCTGCATGCTGCTTCCTGTTTGAAACAGGCCTTAAATCCCAGGTTTAAAGAGCAAAAAGACATTTTAGCTCAAAGTAAATCAGGCAGCATGTCAGCTCTGCAGACAGAAGATCTGCATGCATGAGAGCAGCGAGTGATGAAGTGTGTGGAAGCACAGCAAGGCTTACAGCAGCTCCTGGAATATTTGCTTCCAGAGCATCCAGCTGTGAGGAAATGAAGAAACTCAACAGGGAGGCCGACTCATCTAAGCAGCAGCCTGCGGGCAGATAAATGCCTATTAGCTTGTTCCGACATCGCTGCACTGTCAGCACTTCTCCTGTTGGCTCCACCTTTTCCAGCTGTAAATCCAGCGGYGGCACAGAGAGCGGCTGAAACTGGACAAAGAAACAGGAAACACCAGGAGCTTCTGACAGGTGGGGGGAGACTAGAACTGATCTGCTGTTTCTGTCTGAAAACTCACCATGATAAAGTCATGTACTTCCTCCTTCATCCAGCTCAAGCCCCGCCCCTCAGCCACTGATGGATGGTTTAATGAGACTGTTCCTGTTCCACTCGGACTGATGGATTAACACGACTTTGGTCCTAATGGCTGATCCTAAATCACTGCCATCAGAGGAATGAGCCAACATGTTGGAGATGAACTTACACCTAGTCATTCCATTTTTCTTTATATCACAGGTTATTATTAATAAGTTATTAATAAGTTATTATTAAGTTATTATTAAGTTATTACACTATTACTTAACTTGATTAATAAAGCTACACTGTTTGAAACTTTATCGTCTTTGTTTCCAGGTTGGTTTTATGTAGAAAAGACTTCCTGTTCAAGGTTTTTCTCAACAAAAACTGTTTTAAACTCACCTGCTGGGAGCAGGGACAGGGAGGTGTTCATGCAGCTGCAGCCAGAAATGATTTACTCTCTAAATACATCAATATTATAACATAAAAATAATAAAATGTGTAGCTAATGTCCACTTTTTGTTGCATACATAGAATAGTCTGCAGCTTCAGCTTGACAAAAAGCRTTGGTGCATTTAAAACCACAGTGGACAAGAAGTCATTACAGTTGAACCATCAAGGATAAATACAGCTTATATCAGCTGTAAACTCATAAATCTCTCAAAGCCCAGTTGATGAGACAGCTGCAAACTGCAGAACCATAAATCTGTAAATGTCCACAGCTCAGCTCATCAAGGCTAAAACCATCTCCTCCAGTCAGAGAGACACACAGACTATCAGACATGTGAGAGAAAGCTGCTGTCTGCCAGCACACACACACACACACACACACACACACACACACACACACACACACACAC
>NW_013954159.1:49532-51558 GCF_001266775.1 Austrofundulus limnaeus
GTAGTAGTAGTAGTAGTAGTAGTAGTAGTAGTAGTAGTAGTAGTAGTAGTAGTAGTAGTAGTAGTAGTAGTAGTAATGAACCAGTCTTGAAATGTGCCTAATTGATAATTTTTCAATGAATAGATTATAAAAGCTGAAATAATCTCACTGTGGGACTTTATTAAGGTAAAAAAATCAATTCTGATTTTACAAACAATGACCTTTCCATGGACTCCCACTCCAGCAGGTGTTGCATGCTGGGATGCAGGACAGGCCGGTGATGTGTGTCGTATTTTCAGGTTTCATGGAAGAYTCTGTGTCTTTGTCACTCCCTGCTGTCTAATTGGCTGTGCCATCAAGCCAATCAATCTGTAATGAGCAACTGAAGCCAATTAGAAAAGATGACATCATCGGGCTGGACTGGAGTTGGACGTCAGCCAAGTTATCAGCTCATCTGTTGGTCTTCCTCCGTTCAGTAAAATATTTGATTCCTGCTTTTAATTCTTCATTTCATCAAATCAGCGTCTCTGTTTCTTYCTCCCAGCTCAGTTTTAAACCCCCTCCTCCATCCTTTCTTTCCTCTCAGTCCCCTCCCCCCACTGGCTTTTATTCATCCTCCACTCTATCCCACCACCACCTCCCCTCCTCCACTCTCTTTCACTCCATCCAGTCCTCTGCCCCGCCCACCTGCCTCTCCACTTCCACATTAGCTGCGAGCGTTTGTCTTTGTCCTGTTTGGTTCTGTGCTGAGCTCTGCTGGCACAGGTCCACTTCTGAAACCTGTTCTGAGAGCAGTCCTGGCTGTGCCCATACCCCAACACACAACACCCAGGCCCACTACAAGACCCAGTCCCCCCATAAGACCCAGTCCCCCCACAACAAGCACTGAAAAGGTTCTCTTTAGAACACAAGCACTGGATCCTCACCTGTGACTGTAATGAGCGGTAAATGACTCTCAGCTACTACCACCCCTCAGTTTTGTTCCAGATCTGACTACGGTTGATTTTATACACCAGCTGAAGGTGGACCTATAATGGACTGTTCTCTGTGTGTAAACTTTCTCTTATCCAGGCCGTAACTTCTGATCCACTCAGGATAATTAAATGGAATTAAATGGATACATCTACATCATCACCAGAGTCAGAACATGTTCCATCACCCCAAGTTCAAGGTCAAAGGTTATACAAGTTTATACATGATCTTTGTTATTGCTGTTGATGTATAATGTAGTCATATATGTATAATTTGTCAACAGAGGGATATTGAGCAAACAACAACCTATTGCAGTACGACTGTTGTGTTTTAAYATTGGCTGTTTTGACATTGGTTGTGTTCTGTGTTGTGTTCCAAGAGAAGGACACCTCTTGTTGTCTCATCTGATCTGTGGCCACATGTCTTCAACACTTGGGTGAAGAGAGGGGCGGAGCKGTCAACTGACCACTACCTGGTAGTGAGTTGGCTCCGTTAGTGGGGAGGATGCTGGTCAGACCTGGCAGACCCAAATGTATAGTGAGGGTCTGCTGGGAATGTCTGTCAGAGTCTCCCATCAGACAGAGCTTCAACTCCACTTTTTAAAAAGGGGGACCACAGAGTGTGTTCCAACTATAGGGGGATCACACTTCTGAGCCTCCCTGGTAAGGTCTATTCAGGGGTCCTGGAGAGGAGGGTCCGTAGGATAGTCAAGTCTTGGATTCAGGAAGAGCAGTGTGGTTTTGGTCCTGGTCGTGGAACACTGGACCAGCTCTACACCCTCAGCAGGGTCCTGGAGGGTTCATGGGAGTTCTACCAGTCTACATGTGTTTTGTGGACTTGGAGAAGGTGTTCGACCGTGTCCCTCAGGGACTCCTGTGGGGGGTACTCCTGGAGTATGGGGTACCAGGCCCATTGATACGGGCTGTTAGGTCCCTGTAGGACCGGTGCCAGAGCTTGGTCCACATTGCTGATAGTAAGTCAGACTCATTTCCAGTGAGAGTTGGACTCCATCAAGGTTGTCCTTTGTCACAGATTCTGTTCATAACTTTTCTGGACAGAATTTCTAGGAGCAGCC
>NW_013954159.1:52425-55085 GCF_001266775.1 Austrofundulus limnaeus
TAGTAGTAGCAGTAGTAGCAGTAGTAGTAGTAGCAGTAGCAGTAGTAGTAGTAGCAGTAGTAGCAGTAGTAGCAGTAGCAGTAGTAGCAGTAGTAGTAGTAGCAGTAGTAGCAGTAGTAGTAGTAGCAGTAGCAGTAGTAGTAGTAGCAGTAGCAGTAGTAGTAGTAGTAGCAGTAGCAGTAGTAGCAGTAGTAGTAGTAGCAGCAGTAGTAGTAGTAGTAGCAGCAGTAGTAGTAGTAATAGCAGTAGCAGTAGCAGTAGTAGTAGTAGTAGCAGTAGCAGTAGTAGTAGTAGTAGCAGTAGCAGTAGCAGTAGCAGTAGTAGCAGTAGTAGCAGTAGCAGTAGTAGTAGTAGTAGTAGTAGCAGTAGCAGTAGTAGTAGTAGTAGCAGTAGCAGTAGCAGTAGTAGTAGTAGTAGTAGTAGTAGTAGCAGTAGTAGTAGCAGTAGTAGTAGTAGTAGTAGTAGCAGTAGTAGTAGCAGTAGTAGTAGTAGTAGTAGTAGCAGTAGTAGCAGTAGTAGTAGTAGTAGTAGTAGTAGTAGTAGTAGAAAGTAGGGATGTAAATCAGCATCTTTTTCATGATACAATATTAAATTGATTTGTTTGGATGATGATATGATGTCTCAACATCACAACGTTTGTCATGATACAATATAATTCAATTCAATTCACAGGTCTGATCATGTGACACGACACCATTTGACCATCTCATGATGGTTGTGTTAGGTGGTCATATACTGATCCACAGTAGACATATGATGGAGATGTGGATGTAACTGAATGAATAATCATTTAACCAAAGTACTGATGAGGACAGATGTTTTCTTACAGCACTGATAGAAAGTAATTTATTCAGGAATGAAACCAACAACAGTACACACCTGACACATCACACTACACAACTTATGTACACTTTAAAGACGTCCATGTTGAAGCTGGAACAGAAAAAATCAACAGGAAGCTTCTTTTCAGCGTGTACATAATATACTTCTAACATATTGATCAAATATACAACTTTTATTAGCAACTTACATATAAAAAATGTTTCATAAGTTGTCTAGTGTGACAGGGCCTTCAGGCACAAACATCTGAATGTTTATCAGAAAACAGGAMAATCACAGCTGTGCATGGATCCTATTTTACACAAAGTTTATTTTAGCCTGGATGACATGTTTTCCTCACTTTGAAAACTTGGTGTGTACTCCAATTAACTGAGCTTTTTCTGTCACAAACACACATTAAGCTAAGAAAGAACGACTGTTTCCTGATACATCATGTAAAGAGTGTTGTCTCTCATCACAAAGGTTATAAATACTTTATACTAACAGCTTTGTTGAGAAAAAGGAGATAACTGTAGGTGAATTTAATTTGTGCTGCTGGTTTTTATCTCCACACTAACTTCTGATGTCATCAGAGCCTTTTAGCCCCAGAAGCCACAGAGTCTTCTCTCAGACATCTCTCTGATGGTCCTCTGGTCCTCAGGGACCGAAACACCAGCAGTGGGGTCTTTAATGGGGGAGGGGGCACAGATGGAGGAGAAAACACAGGTCAAGTTGTCTTGTTGCACTCATGATGAGTGTGTTAGCACTCAGTCCTGCTGTCAGAAAGCTTCCCTCCCACCACTCATGTCCCTGCATTAACATGAACACACAAAGGCCTCTGTTTTATTCATGCTTACTTTTACAACAAAGGTTTCAACAAATGGATTTAGATTAATGTTTAAAAGMTGCACAATGAGGACGATTTATAGCAGAAAGACTGAATTCCCCTGAAGATGAGTATTTTACACATCTGCGGGTATAAAAATACAAACAGTATCACAAATATCAAATAATCATTTTGCACAAACAAGGTTGTTGTTCAGTAATTCTACCCAACAGTCCCACTGCAGGGCTCAAGAAGAAGACTGAGCCTTCTTCAGATCCATTAAACACGTAGTCTTTATGACCCCCTGCAACCCTGCAGATAATTATAGACTCATGTGTTGAAACGTCAGGTTTGCTCCTACTCTCAGACTGAAGTGTATTCTTCACTCTTCTCTCCCAGCAGACAGTTCAGACTGCTCCACAGGTCTGATGTGGTTCAGAGCTGCCACTGGAGGTCTGACATGGACTGAAGACTGAGATCACAGCGGTCCTCCTCACCTGAGTGGGATTCTCATGGTGTCCAGATGAAATAAAATAAGCTGTGGGAAACAGCTTTAGTCAAGAAACACAAAAGAAAGAAATATAAACAAACCCTATTTCAGGTGTGAATAATGTTGGGCTGAAAGACAGATATTTATTATTAAACTATCAGGCTTCCTACAGCTTAAGGCAAGTTCAATTTAAGACTTTTTAGTGCTTTGTAATGCCACTTGAAAGGAAATTTAAGACCAACTTCACATGCATGTGACTGAACTCTGAGGCAGTGATTGGTCCATGCTGGGGGATCTGTAATGACATCATCCAGGACCAGCTCTGCAGCACAGCAAAGAGTCCTGAACCAGCTCTAAGACCTAATCTGACTCAAGACTGGCTCTGACACTTCAGACCTGACCTTTTTACACTTAGGTCCATTTTTAACAGCATTCTTAAGAGGAATTTTAAGAAGCAACACACACACACACACACACACACACACACACACACACACACACACACACACACACACACACACACAC
>NW_013954159.1:57436-58196 GCF_001266775.1 Austrofundulus limnaeus
GGTTGTTTCGTTATTAGTTGTTTTGTTATTGGTTGTTTTGTTATTAGTTGTTTCATTATTAGTTGTTTTGTTATTGGTTGTTTTGTTATTAGTTCTTTTGTTATTAGTTGTTTCGTTATTAGTTGTTTTGTTATTAGTTGTTTCATTATTAGTTGTTTTGATATTGGTTGTTTTGTTATTGGTTGTTTTGTTATTGGTTGTTTGATATTGGTTTTGATATTGGCTGGCTGCAGCAGCCGTATAGAATTATATTGAGTCTTGAAGGGATTCTGTTGTAGATGTTAACTTGCAGCTTGTTGACCAGTTGAAAGTATATTTTAAAGCACATTTTCTTTAGTTTGCTGACAGAAAAAGCTGTTGTTCAAAAAAAAGTTGTTCAGATGTCCTCCTCATAAAGAGAGGAGGGGGACTACATGAGGTCATGACCCTCATTAAAGCATCTGACAGATGGTGTAACACCATGTTGAGTGTGCACGTGTGTATGTGTTGGTCTGAACACTAACATGAGCTCCAACCAGGTGACAGAGAGGTGTCACACAAAGCCTCTGTGGAGGTTGAAGTGTTGAATGGTTCTGATGGTTGTATATTATTTAAATATTCATAATTTAATGCTGCATAAATGTCAGATTTTGTTTGGATTCATCTTTTTATTATTGGGAAAGTTAATCAGAATAGTTTAGCTGCAGAGTCCATTAATTGGATAATTTATAGTAATAGTAGTAGTAGCAGTAGTAGTAGCAGTAGTAGTAGCAGTAGTAGC
>NW_013954159.1:59196-59521 GCF_001266775.1 Austrofundulus limnaeus
TTCCTCTACATGACACTATGTCAAATAAACATGTTCCTCTACATGACACTATGTCAAATAAACATGTTCCTCTATATGACACTATGTCAAATAAACATGTTCCTCTACATGACATTATGTCATATAAACATGTTCCTCTTCATGACATTATGTCAAATAAACATGTTCCTCTACATGACACTATGTCAAATAAACATGTTCCTCTACATGACACTATGTCAAATAAACATGTTCCTCTACATGACACTATGTCAACTAAACATGTTCCTCAAACATGTTCCTCTACATGACACTATGTCAACTAAACATGTTCCTCTACATGACA
>NW_013954159.1:60521-60752 GCF_001266775.1 Austrofundulus limnaeus
CTCTACATGACACTATGTAAAATAAACATGTTCCTCTACATGACACTATGTCAAATAAACATGTTCCTCTACATGACACTATGTCAACTAAACATGTTCATCTACATGACACTATGTCAACTAAACATGTTACTCTAGATGACACTATGTCAAATAAACATGTTCATCTACATGACACTATGTCAACTAAACATGTTACTCTAGATGACACTATGTCAAATAAACATGTTC
>NW_013954160.1:0-1441 GCF_001266775.1 Austrofundulus limnaeus
CTTTTTGCTTGTATTTCACATTTTATATTTAATCTTAATGTATCAAAGATAAAGTCAGAACCAGGAGTGAAAACTATCTGTACCACAGCCCCTTTTAGTTATTGAGCCAATGGATGAAATGACAAAGTGGAAATACTTTTTCTACATAGGACGACAGGTTACAACCTAGTAACAATGTCATCTGCTGGTGGGCCAAATCAAATGGCTTGGCAGGCCAAATTTGGCCCGTGGGCCCCACTTGGGGCTCCTCTGTTCTAAAACAAAAGTAATGAGCTTAGATCCTATTCAATTGGCAAGAGTGCTCTAATTGTTGCTGTTTTGTAGGGTTTATGTTTCTTTATGGCATATTTAATGTGAAATTCATTCATAAAACTTCGTTTTTATCAAACGGATAACTTTATTAATGTGAGATTCTAGGATTTACACATAAATGTTTTTTTTTGGTAAATACTGTTTTAAATACTTTGCAAAAAATAATTTCATGTTCTACTGAGCCACAGCTATTTGTTATATTATTAAAAGTACTGACTGTGAACAAGAGATGTACAGGATGAACTGGTCAAACTATCTTCAGTCTGACCTTCATCCTCACTTTCCTCCWCCTCATCCATATTGCTTTCGGATTTTAGAATCATTCCTGAACATTACATTTTTGTTACATCACCTGCTTCAACTTCAGTTTGAAAGCTCAAAACACACTCAGATTGTTCCTTTTTAGCAGAAACTTCAAACCTCAAAAGCATTTTCCTCTAGTATTTGACTGTTTCCCTTCCTCAATTTCATCTGTGTTTGTTTTTCTTTGATGAGACATTAGCAAATAGCTTGTTTTGGCATCTTTTCACCTCCCTCATCTCGGGTTTGCTCTGAATTAGGATTTTTTCCAGGACATGCTTGAACTAAATGGCCAACTTCTCTGTAACCACAACACCAAATTGCCCAAAGTTACATAAATAGCATAATCAAAATCTTTCACTCACACATTAAACACTAAGACTTAATTAACGTTTTTGTTCTTTTTATTCAGAATCACAAGGACCTGTCTTTTATGTGAAACAACATGCTCAGTGATGATTTGCAACCCAAGGATAGCTTTCTAATTGGGGGAAAAAATGCCCAGGCCATGACAGTTCTCTCAAGAACAATTCGTCATTGATGAACGGAGGATGGTGACATTTTTTAGCARGAGTAGTCAACAGGGAAACTGAAAAAAATATGAAATTCACAATAATACCCTTTTCAATTAATTTGTTTGCCTTTTCCACACTGTCAACAAAAACAACCACTGCACTGTTCATCCAAGCAGCAGATTTCCATCCATTGTATTAACATACGTTGCATATATGTAAGTATGTATGTATGTACGTACAGTGGTTTGCAAAAGTATTCATACCCCTTGAACTTTTCCATATTTTGTCACATTACAACCACAAACATAAATATA
>NW_013954160.1:2915-4171 GCF_001266775.1 Austrofundulus limnaeus
AAAGAAAGAAAGAAAGAAAGAAAGAAAGAAAGAAAGAAAGAAAGAAAGAAAGAAAGAAAGAAAGAAAGAAAGAAAGAAAGAAAAAGAATCACTGGATTGAATAGTTTTAAATGATTGTTGTTTTAACCCTCTTGCTTCCATTGGTTTAAAATTAATTCTTAGATCCTGGGGAGATATTTGCTCTATACGGTGGCCAACAAGTGCAAATTCTGCATACAAAACAAACGCGTTGCAAAAAAAAAGATGCAAAATTAAAATGTTGCATGCTAAATAAAAATGCTGCATTCATAAAATTGACTGCAAATTAAAAAATGTTGCAAACTTAAAAACGCAAACACAAAACACAAATGAAAGAAAAAGACACTGCTTGGGGAAAAAAATGATGCATTCTAAAAAAATGACTGTTAGAAAAATGATTGCAAGTTCAGAAACACATAATGGAAATGCTCCGACCGGGCCAGTAGAGGGACTTGAGTCAACTACCATCAAACCCCCAGACAACTGTAATTTATTCTCTTTTACTTTTAATAGTAGTTCATACAATTTATTTTGCATTTAGTACACATTGTACTTTTCAGTATTTTTAAGAAGACATGATTAAATGCCTTCTATGCTAAAAAGAAAGCTTTGTTCATTGTTGTTATTAGCATGGTGTTAGCGTTAGCATGACGATACAAGGAGAAAATAAAAGAAACAGGCTCATATTTCATGTTCAGTCAAAGTTTATTCAGAACGGCTTGAAAAGAAGAAAAGCTTAATTTGTGTTCACTGAGTTTAAAAAGCTTTTGTTTTTTATGACCTTGTTGGCTACATTTTTAAACTTTGTCAGAACTACATTGATTTTAATTAAAATCACTGTAAATCAAAGTTAAACTGTGTTTAACAAATCTTTTAACAAAGTTAAACTATTTCTAACTACAACCAAACTACTTCCTTCTGATTGCAGTGACCAATATGTGTAGAAAAATGTACGATGTCTGATTATTGTGAGACTCTGCTGGGTGTGACTGTTATATTATACCTGTGTTTTTTTAAATTTACTTGTGTTTTTATTTATTCAGTGTGGACCTGAATCTGTCTGTGAGAACTATTTTCCACTGAGAACCGATCTCCAGACTTTTGTTTCAGAGGACTGAGACAAAGTTTTGAAGTATATAATGCTGTGTTCACACCGAACGCGATTTCAGCTTCAAAATCGCAGCCAATGCTGAAGTTGGACGCTTGTGCACTTTGAGGTCAGACGCAGGTCAGCTCTT
>NW_013954160.1:4531-5688 GCF_001266775.1 Austrofundulus limnaeus
GTCCCGTCGGGAAATATGTCGCTACGTCACACAGTGGAGTCTCTCTGATTGGTTGAYGMTGGAAATATGTCGCTACGTCACACAGTGGAGTCTCTCTGGTTGACGAGGCGCGTTGAGCTGCAAAAGTTCAGATTTTCTAACTTCAACGATTTGCGCCTCAGCGCGTCGAACGCTCAAATGTTCAAATCGCACTGCTCTAATCGCGCTTGAGGCGCCTCAGCACTTCCCGACGCTGATTGAAGTGCGTCCACCATTGACTTTGCATGTAAACCTGATGCTCCTGATGCTGAAATCACGTTTGGTGTGAACGCACCATTACATTCTCTAACTTAAAGTCAATTTTATGAATGCAGCATTTTTATTTTGCGTGCAGCAATTTTATTTTGCATCATTTTTTGTTTGCAGCACTTTTTTTTCATGTTAGCAACATTCGCACCAGTCGGCCACCGTAGTTCTGATCCTGTTTTACTCACCCATATACACAGTGCGCTGCAGTGAGAATCCAGACAGGTGTTATGATAGAACCTCCACACAGGTGTTCATTTTTAAAATGGAGGCTGACCTGCCAAGGAAACTGACCCATTTTGGACATATTCCCTCCAACAATCCGACTGGTGTACAGAGGCCTGGACCCACACTCTGAGAACAGACAGATGGTAAAACTTTCACTTGGTGCTCATAATTTCACACGTTATCGCTTTGTTAGAAAGTTTTCAAAAATTGGTTGCCTCAATAATTGTGCAGAAAAACATGTTCAGTTCTCAATTAAAAATGTTTTATTCTCTGATCTAAAAACTCCATCTCATGCTCAGAGCCACTGTCTGTGTGTCTGGCCTAATTAGCACCAAGCAAAACAGTAGCTTCTCTCTGCTGCAACATATCTCTGCTAAGTATTTATGTTAACAAATCCCAAAGATTTATTAGAACACCCTGGTCGAACCCCTAGGCGCGGTACCTTTTTTCGTCAGCACTGTTACTTTGGAATGTGAACATTCCATAATAGATATCAACAAACTATTTGGAATCAAATAATCAGTGCAAAAATTGCAATTCAGCAAGTAATGATTTCCCGAAAAAATTTACTGAACTTTTACGTAAAGTGCCTGTGACACGATATTGGAACTATGCATCAAACGTCATTATACTATGTATATATA